>NC_085933.1:6979696-7282727 GCF_963556715.1 Cydia fagiglandana | reverse complement strand
TTGCGGCTGATTAAGTCGCCTCGTTGTGGAGGCGTGTGACTCTGTATATGTTCCTTTAGTGCGGAGGCGGCCGCGGGCCCCGGGGCCCCGGGCGGCGCGTCGTGGACAGGCTGGTGATGTGCTTTAAGCATTTATTTTGTTGCCATAACCACACATTGTATTGCAATAATATTTTACTAAATTAACAAAATCGCTCTAAGGTTTACACGGAGCCAGGGCGATGATCGGTATTGTTAGTTAAGATTTTAAATCTGTGAATCTCATAGTATTTATTGCTACCACTTACTATAATCCATTATGTTATATTTTTTTATTAATAGATATATTCTGTACATTTTGATGTATATTTTATTATTTGTCCGCTCTCAGTGGACTGTTATGTTTTGTCGGTCACATTTTTTTTAATAATTGTAATATTTGTTATATTTATCAATTGATTTCAAAAGGGTTGTCCTTTTAGTTTTTGTCCAGTTGTGATTCACACCAGTAGTTAGGATCATAAATTGTTGTTTATTTGACTTTATGTTTATAGGTATATAGTGCTACAACTGCTGCTTGGTCATACCTATTGCCTATATTGTTTACAATAGTACATATATCTTCACTCTTTATTGTATATACCTTCATTATTAATTCCATGAGAAGGTAAAATAAATATTTAGTAACAAAATACGTATCGAAGTACAATTGCAAATAGGTCTTCGTCATTAGTTGATACTAACGTTATGTGTTTGTGTTTTGTCTTCGGACCTGATATTGATTCGAATTAGGCTGTATTTTTTGATAAATATAGTCGAAAAATTCCTTGTCCATATACTCAAAATAAAGGTAAACCAAATTAACGAACAAATAAAAATGACTTTCAAAGTGTTGTCCACAATCAGGAATTATCTGATGTTCAAAATTATATACGTAACGATGAAGCATATAATAAATAGGTAACAATAATGTGACTAAATATAAAATTTTACACGTAATTTTAAAAGTGGAGTAGAATAAGTGTATAATACATAGATAAATAATAGGTCCGACTTTGTATGAATTATTGATAAACCTGTATCTAGAGTAATATCTACACGCGCTATTTAACATTATCCGACAACAGTATTTTTACTTATTTCAAAAAAAAATATTTACCTAGCAAACACAAAAAGAAGCTCACAATTCCATTAATTAACCATCTTTTAAAACCGCTTGTATTTCACTTTTAATTTACAATTTCGTATTGTGCCAAAATATATTTAAAATAATTTATAGCTATTCTCACCACTCCCTTCTCACTTGCTTTTATTTTTGCGAAACCTCATGTATCAAAATATCTGTAAACTTCAATACGTAATCCGAACAAAATTAGATTAAAAATTTAGTGTTGATAGTCACCATATACGTAAATTAAATGTCAGGGTAGAATAAAAAGAAAAATAGTGAATAAATAACTGTATGGATTTGAATTCTTCGCTTATCAAAATTTTTGATAGATCATCTCGCAATATCTGTCCACTTGTATTATTGGGGAAGTTGTATATCTGTAGCTATAGCAGTTACAGATTACGAGTATATGTCGTGATATCATTAGCACAAGATAAGTCGTCGGTAAGTAGGTGTAAGTTCTGCGACACGGGAGAGACGCATATTTAGCTTATCTGTTAAGTTATCGGTCAAATTAGAAAACATTTCTACTCAACCTACCTGAAATAAATTCTCAAAATTGTTATTTTTCTAACATGATTCTTTAAAAGGAGATTTTTCATGCAGCGACGCGATATACGTGGTTGCATGGAGTCCATTTTAGCGTTTATTCCCTACAAAGTATTAAGTGAAATATTAATTATACGACATCTTAAATTGTAAAACATATTATTTTAAGCGAACAAAAATCAAAGTTGGTGTATTATTTATTTTGTCCACGGTGTGACAGAAAAATACGAACTATAAGGATTCAGTTGGATTACCACCCCTTAATATAAGTACATTTCAAAGGTTATTCCAATAGTTTCTTGTAGACTGGAACAAAGTAACCGTGCGGAGGTCAGTCATTAACATAGCTATTGTAAAATATTTGATTATATTTTTAGATTGCATTAAATGCGTTGATGTCATCAGGCTGATAAAGGAGGCCAATTTTAACGAAACGCCATAAAGATTGACATTTTACAAGGATCGTTGTCTTTTCGTTAAAAAGTTTTCTTAGAATCAACCTGTGGACCTTCGTGCAATAATTACAAATATCCTTTAACCGTAAATAACCCATAGTCTTCGTATAAGGTTGTCGTTAGTAATAGAACTTTATCTCATTCTAAACTAAAAATCGAGAATGAAAATCGAACAAAATGTACTTAAGTAACTTCGGTATAAGTAGGCTTTATAAATTATAATGCATAGGTAATAAATATCTTAGATATCTGATGGTTAGTAACGATTAAAAGCGCTTGAAATTATTTGGTATTGTTCGCATAGTGCAAGGGCAGTCATCAATCTAGTACAAAGACAGATACGCAATTGGTTAATCTATGTTATGTGGTGCTACCGTGAAAGTGAACTTAGATTTCGCCAAAATATTCCAAAGTCAACGCAGTCCAGTGACAGAAAGAGTCCATTGTTTATCTGTCGGTTATATTGGTCTAACTACTATTAGAATGCACGCATAATTCATCAGACCGGACGTAAGTACACACTGCATGTCTATTATGGTCGCGGTTTTATGGTTACCTTCCAATATTGGCTGTAGACTGCATAGCCGGCTGATTATAACTATCCCTCCCCATCCCAGAGCGTGTCACTCCCCTCAAAATTTCGTCCCCTGGTATGCCGGCTAGTCCTGAGCAGGCATGTTCCTGGCTGGATGTGGCTACTGTCTTGTCTTGTAGCTAATAAGAATAACATATTTCACTTTCGTGCTTAAATACATACTTGTCAGAAGAGTATTGAAGTCTTATCCCCAACTATAAAAATGCGACCATACAGGGCCCACTGAAAAGTTATTGAGCTAGACAACGTGTGTATACGAATTAAATTGTTGCATTTTCTAAGCCGTTAACGTTTGCGTTTATTCCGTTTGTAATTGTTTTATTGATATTTTATGGGAATGTGCAAATTAGGAGCCGTTCGAAAAGTTATAAGGAGTACAGCTTTGTAACTGTACGTTTAGTTCCATACAACAATAGGTAGAACTTGTAACATAGTAACGATATTAACGTGTATGTACGTACGTCCATTGATTTACGTCGGGTTCTCTTTATTGTTTCTGCCTCGTAAAGATGTGTAATTCATGTGAAACAATGAGCAATTTGCTAAATAGATTACATACATACATACATTCGTCCTCCATCGGTAATGCTGTCTTGCCATTACTAGTATTCGTTAGTACGTAGGTAGGTTGTACCTGCCGGTAGGATTCTGTTAGTTCCCTGTGAAGTACCTTGTATCCTTAAAATTAAGATTGAGTTCCATGTTTTGTTACTTTTAAATATCGTTTGGGAAATGTCGTTGAAGATATTTTATAGCTTACGTTTTTATTTTTTATACGCAGAATAAACTATTACTTCAAATTCATTGTACGATTCTTTTGTTATCTTACATAAGTCACAAAATTATATTCTATTAAGTTTTCTGATTGTCATTCAACGTTTAGTACCTATCTGTGTATAAAAAAAAATCTTCCGTTAAATGTTTTAACTCTTAAATAACGACCTCCCTTTTAGTTTTATATAAATACTTCAATAAAGTTTTATCTTAATATAACTGTAGCTATGTAGTGAGTATGTATCTATATCTATATTTTTGAAAATAGTATATAATTAAAGCGTCTTAAAATAACTGTAAATATTCGTGAAAGTTTTATGTGGCGAATTATTTTCGTTTTATACTTTTGTTTAATGTTATGTAATGAAAATGTGTCGTGCTGGGGCCACCAGCATAAGTAGACCCTTTAATCCGAAGTAACTGAATAGGAACGGGTGTCTGGGTATGTTGGTGAGCCCCGGGCACGTCGTGACTGTGTCGTGGTAAATAAGCAAATAGTTGGGTGATTGTATATGAAACCCGCATTCAATATTGTAATATTAATTTCAGAAATTCAAGAGAATAAAGAGTTAATTAAAACATGGCTATTTGATTTGTATTCTTGTGGTCACCCTTCCTAAACGTTACCCTACGGGAAACTAAGATCTGGTTCCAATGACTTAAAATACTAGTATTTTTTTTTTACTTTTAGGTACCTAGTCAAATAAGTTAGGTACATATTTCAAAATGCATCTCAGCCTAGAAATAGGCACCTTTTTAAGTTTTTATATAAGCCTCTATAACCAGAGTTGACATAAAATAAAAGGGCAATTATATATAATTATTTATATTAAGAGGTACTAAAATTGCAATTAGGTATACTTATTGCAAATCTGTACCTATACCCATCTCCTCGTAGCACCAGTTTCTGTAATATGCCAAAGTTAGCGGCTCAGTTTGGTAGGTACTTAAATCTTACAAAGGCTATTATATTTTCAGGAAAACAGCCAACAATTTAATTGCAATAATTAGAACTCAAACTCACCAGCCTTTAAACTTCTGCACTAGCTACTACTACTGCTACCAGTAGGAATACTTCGAAAGCAAAAATTATGTATAACAAAATAGATATAAACATGATATCAGTAGTCATGAGACAAAGTTAGTACCTAGATAATTTGCGTTTATCTAATTAGTTTCTTTTTTGCCGCTATTATTCAATTTGCATAAGCAGTGTCAAACATTGTTGCAAATTACTACATTGTATATCTGAAGGCAACTGTATGTAGTTAGTATGTTAATACTAAGTAAATAAAATATTTATCTAAAAAAAAAATTACGTACTTTTCAGGAAATTGTCAGTGTCAGGTGTCGTCTGTCGAGTTGGTGAAATATACACCTGAAACTTCTAATCGTGACAGTTTATCTTTCTGGTGGATATACTTAACTAGAATAAATAGATATTTAAGTAGAGTGTAGAATGTATGGGCTCCCTTACATTCCATGACTCTTCTCTTTCCTCACAGACTCTACACAATGTAGTTTCGCTTTTCTTAAAGCTTCTTAATTGGTTTTTAATTGAGACATGACGGATTGAGTATTATTTCAAGTGGGTATGTATATTGAAACCAGTGGCCTTGTGAACAACCTGTGAAGTAAATAAATATACTAAAATTATAATATGTATTTATAACAAAATATCAACAGATGTAGCAAAGTATCTGATACCTAGACGTTAAGCAAAAAAAAATGGTAGGCGTTTACTACACCATAGGTACCGTTGACTGTTGTAGGTATTTAAATAATAAATGTGACACCAAATATCTATTTTATTATAAAAAGTGAAAGTGATATTACTATGAGGCCTATTTAGCATTATTTGGAAGGTTCGGTATTCAGTCGAATAGGCGAATACCTTGTAGAAAATTCAGTGTTATGACAGTCACAGTCATACCT
This sequence comes from Cydia fagiglandana, assembly GCF_963556715.1. Lineage (NCBI taxonomy): Eukaryota > Metazoa > Arthropoda > Insecta > Lepidoptera > Tortricidae > Cydia > Cydia fagiglandana. The sequence goes on along the minus strand of NC_085933.1, from coordinate 7,277,270 downwards.
CTGGTTTAATACCATTTTGGTGCAGTAAATACACGGTGTAACATGAGTAAACCGAATAATTTTAACAGCGTATTCCTGATCATATTTAGGGACAATAATGTCCTATTTTTAAAATTTGCCTAGTTTCAGAGATATTATTAATTAAAAAAAAAACTAGTTTTCATTGTTACATAGTATAAAAGGCCTTTTTGATGGTGATGTTGCTGCTATGGGACGTAGTCTAAATAACCTTATCGATAGATGTCAAAAAGTTACAAGTAACACTTTGCAAAAAGTAGGTTCTACGAAAAACAAATTTTAAAATCAATTTTAAGTGACAAGTTTACCAATAACATTTATAGCGGAGTCAGTTATGAAGTTGACCCAAAAAATTTTTATTAAGCTATGAGCTTCATCACATATGATCTTTGAGTAATTCTAAGCATTTCAAGCCTGGGAGGCAATAAGGGGAGGGGGGGTACAAAGATGGCCGCCACCCGTCATCATTCAAAAAAATCTGTTCTGGTCCTGGTGGCCACTAGGGCAAGTTTGGTATCATTTTCGTATAAACCGGAGACGTAGAATTCATTGCTGATATTTGTTTTTTCAGCTTCATAGTAATTTTACAAGAAAAACGTAAAAAGATGAAAATTTAGGATGGAGATATTTGCTTTGAGAGCTAATAACTTTTGTATAGTGGCCAAAAATATCATATAAAAAATACTATAATAAAGCGTAATTCATGTAGATTCTAAACATATACACGTTGAGTAATATCCCACTGCAAAAAGATGGTGAAAAAATTATTAAATGACCGCAGCGCGGGTAGTTGGACTTTCGTTTATCTTGCGGACCGTCGTTTATCTTACAAAATGGTCGAGTACGAGTATCTACGTAGGTATGCTTACTTTGCTAGATTTTATGATGACGAATAAAATACTTTCATCCAGACATAATTCATCATACAGACATATGAGCGTGAACGGGCTCACACGAGACGACGCCCAGGATCGCGCAAAGTGGAGGAAAGCAAGTAGGAAAGCGGACCCTGGCAAAGGCCGGGATAACGCTAGGTAGAAGGAAGGAAGACATAATTTTATGCACTTTAATTTTAATGCACTTGCAACGATTTGAGTGGGGCCTAGTTTTATTTGACCGGTGTTATCTGTAAGGTGGAGGTAAGTACGTACTTCCCCAGTTGGGCTCTGCTCGGATAGATCTGGAATGACATCCGCTGTGCTGTGCCCTACCACACAAAGCGAGATGACATTTACAGTGCCCATACCTCTCTTTTGAACGTAGTTTAAGGATATACCCGGGTCCAAAATTGGGTCCGAGAAATAACTATTATAAATGAAATTATTCTAATAAAATAGCGCTCTTATTTTTGCTGATAATATTAAAACACTATTTATGAGAGAAATTGTACTACTTAGGAAGAGGCAAAATATTTATTTTCACGATAATTTTCATGCTATAACTCACTTTAAATAATTTTATAGGTACTTACTTGTTGTTTTTAATAAATAACTTCAACCTGCACATAACATTCATTTGGATTTGATTTGGTTTGATTTTGTTTGATATTTTACATTTAATATTTGCTTCAGGTTGGTGTGGTGAAAAATTCTGTGTTTCACTCGGCGGCAAATTTTGTTTAACCCTCGTTCTTTGAAACCCTTACAACGCTCAAGATTCCATTTTTCGAACCACTCACTACGCTCGTGGTTCAATTTTGAAATCTTCCGCTTGATCGGGTATCAATATTAGCACGAGCGGTTAAACAACAACTTTGCCCCCTTGTAAAACAAATAACTATTATGCGGAGAGCTTACATTTAGAAATCATAACAGCTATGTATATTTGTCATACTAATATAGGTTATGCAAGTATGACTTGGTGACAAACCAACGAAGCCCCGCCTCGCGGGGCTTCTATTTTCTGCTCTGAGGGATAAAAGGTAACTAACGAACCTAACCTAACCCAACCTGAAATTGCGGTTGTACATGAACTTATTTGTTAAGCGAGCCGCCCTCCTCTTTAGACATGGGGATACCTGTGTCTATTTTTTTATTCTGTGTCTATTAAATACAGAAAGCATTTTATTCGTCATCATAAAATCTAGCAAAGTAAGCATAGTTACCTACGTAGATACTCGTACTCGACCATTTTGTAAGATAAACGCCGCCTAGCGAGAGTCCAACTACCCGCGCTGCGGTCATTTAATAATTTTTTCACCATCTTTTTGCAGTAGAATATTACTAAACATGTACATGTTTAGAAGCTGCATGAATTGCGCTTTATTATAGTATTTTTTGTATGACACTTTTGGCCACTATACAAAAGTTATTAGCTCTCAAAGCAAAAACCTCCATTACAAATTTTTATCTTTTTACGTTTTTCTTGCAAAATTACTATGAATCTGAAAAAAACAAATATCAGCAATGAATTGTAAGTCTTTGGTTTATACGAAAATGATACCAAACTTGCCCTAGTAGCCACCAAGACCAGAACAGATTTTTTTGAATGATGACGGGTGGCGGCCATCTTTGTACCCCGCCCTCCTCGACTAGACGCACGCTTCTTTTCGGCTCCGAGGCTAGAAATGCTTAGAATTACTCAGAGATCATATGTGATGAAGCTCATAGCTTAATAAAACATTTTTGGGTCATATATGGCAGCGATCCGTAACTGACTCCAGTATTATTTTTTAAGTACCTACAAATACATTCAAAAAATTGAAAAAACAAAACAAAAAAGAAATATTTTTTTGGCGAAATTGACCTAAACTTATATTACCTACATTTTTTACTTCTTTTGACCTCAGAAATGCGTGGTTAAAATTATTCGGTTTCCTCATGTTACACCGTGTATAACATAAATATAAAGGTTATACTGAAATTTTCCAATCGATATTCTCAAAACTACGTGGGTAGTTTCAGAGTGTAGGTAGTGTACTGACAAATAATTTATTGTAGTAGTGAGCAGTGAGCTAGTTCTTTTTCTACAGCCATGTGATTTATTTTAGAAATAAATCTCAGCGGCATTTGTCTTTTTAACATTTGTCTTTCATTTCCACACGTACCTATACTTTCTTGCACGAGAAAATATTCTATAGCTAATAAATTTCGTGCCAGCAGTCGGACTGCCAAAGATAAGTATCCGACGAGACGGAAATCTGACTAGTGACCTCCATCTTTAAAGATAACCGCACCGAAGCAATGTGGGTCACAAAATCGCAGTCGCAAATGATTGATATCAACTTGCAGACAAATGCTCAACTATTTATAACCTAAAGGCTCTTTTTTTATTGTTTATACACCTATTTAGTTAATTACATATATAAATGAGAGTAAAGAAAAGATTTTATTACCATTTACGATGCTACAACTAGGTATCCCGCTGTGTGCAAAATTAAACATCTCTTTACCTATGCACAAAAAGCTTTGCCACCTAAAACATCAATTAATTCCCACCGTAGCAAACGACCACACTGTCGGCAAGTCGTTCTTATAACAGTCACTGTCTCATATATCACAATAAAAAAAGAAAAAGCCATTGCCCCCTAATAGTTAAATGTCCCTAAATACCAATAACGTTTGTCAGATCCCCGCCAAAAACAAACCGTGAGTTATATCCATAATGTATTGTGTTCTACCATTCCGCCATTTTCCATTCTCCACAGACACTACCCTGTCAAATAAATTTCAGACCTACGGAATTCACAATAGGTCGGGCCGTTCTACTTTAGACCTGAAATCGCTTGGCAATCCATGTTACTCCTAAAGCAAAAACTACGCAAAACCGCCTGATTGCCTCAAGCAATTCTGCGCTCAAATCGATAAACATTTTTTTGCCCCAACCTTTCATCTGATATTTTCGGCTTATAGTTTTTGCTAGCGGTTTTTTCGAGTACCCCTATCTTTTGACATTACCTTTATTGCCAAAGTATATCTTAGAGCTATCATAGCTAATTCTAATAGCAGTTGTAAGTAGAAAACTACTGGCTACAACCAAAACAAATTCAGTTGCTATTCAATTAACTGTTATGACTGTTTCTACAGCTTTGACCTTTGATGCAGCGAGAATATTTAGATATTTATTTGTTTATGGGTATTAGCGGGAAACCGTTAAATAAATCGAAATAGGTAGCTAAGGTGCGAGGTGGTAATTCCATGAAGAATAAGCAATTTACAAGTTTGATATCTCCCACCCACTATTACCATATGTAAGAATATTAGGAACGCTTGATTCGTGGAAGATTGTGGATTGTGGGTATGTGGCGCTTGTCACGTACTAGTTAGGCTACGGTAGATCGGTAGACTAATGAGAATGACATGTAATAGCTATTAGTCTATTTAGACACGTTGATTAATAAGCAGTGTTGTCTCTGATACGGTAATTGCCGTAAAATACAGCAATTCACGTGCATTTTGATACAAAACACGGCATAACAGCAATCCATTGCCATAACTCACATACATTTTACCCGCACTTTTGCGCTATTTTTTGTGATACGGCAATATTCTTACGATTATCTCTTTATGCGCGGCACTCTGTAGGTACACGGCAACTCCTAGATCCGACAGGAACAAAACTGTTAATAAGTACCTAAATATTGTAATTAATGAAATTGCTACATCGAAAATAATATATGTAAATACAATACCTAAAAGCAAGGTGAAGGGTGAAGGCAGGTTTACTTGAATGGTTGTGATATAAGAGGTTTTTGCCGTTTTTGGTATCAAACTTTCATTCTAATTATAGAGATATTCTCACTTAAACATTGAAGCTTTCCGGTGAAAAAATGAATTTGTATTGACCAACTTAAGACATGTGTAAAATAGGTACCTATATTCGATGTTTTTGTCAAAAGTCCTGAAAAAATTTCAATTTCGCAAATCCACCAATTTGCGTAACGAATCATGTGGGAAATTAAATTAATTCTAGACCAATGGAAGTATCAACTACACCTACGTACTGTACTTTTATCAAAATCATAAGCCAACTTTAAATACTGAAACATTTTAAATGGAATGAAGTTGGGAACGCGATCCATTGGAATGACTCCCATTAGGCGCCAATGCGTCGGCCTCTATAGACTAGACACAGCCAATTTCATGCTCTGGCGCTTGCACCCCAAACTTCTATTGCGTGTCATTGACTTTTTAATTTATATATTTAATTTAACGTAATTTCACAAAATAAAAATGCACAAGTGCCAGACTAATGACATTCGCTTCTGTCAGACAGACAGACAATTACCTATTTATAGAGGCACGGAATATGGTGCAAAGATTTCGAAAATTTAGATCATTAAAAAATAGGACAACATTGTTACTACATGTAGATTGTAGATATTATATTAACAATATAGGTACACTTATTTTTTATCCTGTACATTCATTACGTACCTATTTTATATGTTAATGTTCATTAAGAACGACATGGGGTAAAAAACACTTGGGTTTTTTTGGTAAATATTTTCACTAGTAGTACCCATACAGCGTTTAGTCCTCATTAAAAGCACCGTAGTTATCAGAGTAGGTACTTATGCGGCAAAATCTACTATTTTACAATAATAGCTTAACAAAAAACAGATATGTCAATTGTCACTAAGTATATGTAACAGTACCTACCATAACAAAACGGTAGAAGCAATTAAACTGTGTCAGACACATTTGAACGCGGACTGTAGCGATATATCGCTAGTAGTATACTACTGTACGACTATTTGGGCCAAAAGGCCATATATTGTGATGGCAGATACTTTTGGCGCGTTGATCCGCTACGATTGATGCTGATCTACCTACTAAGGACAGTCACCAGCAATAATATGTTATTATTTGAAGGCTGCAAAAATATGCGACACGCTCTTATGGCCCTCTCTACAAATAAGATCGTGTCAGATATTTTTGCGGGCTTCGTTATGTAACATATTCTAGCAGGTGACTGTACGTGACCTATTTCAGTTTGATAATTATCTGACGGCTCCTATCAATATCAAAAAAACATAGATAACATTAGACATTAGAGGTGGAGGGATGACCTCAACGCTTTTCTCTGCGACTGGCGGGACCTTGCACCAAACCGTGATGAGTGGCGGAAAAAAGGGGAGGCCTGCCCAGCAGTGGGACACATCATAGGCTATTAAAAAAACGTAAAGTAAAGGGAAGGGATACCTTTATGAGGGCAGTGATAATGGAGACATAACTTTTTATTTTATTTTATTTTATTCCTATTTTTCCTACCTAAATCTAAGTATCTGAAAGTAAATCGGTGCATTTGCATTGCATCAACACAAATTTTATACATTCGCGTACGAGTACAAAAGGGAAACTATAGCAGCCGTTTCCAACGTCACCAAGAGCAAAATTTTCGAATGGACATTCGGATCAGAGCATTGGTATCAGATTTGAATCATATTGGATCACTGTATGTCCTTTTGCGCTATAACGAAACCATATTGCGTTTGAGCACGATGCATTGAATTTAAATCAGATTCGTTTTTTTTAACATAGTAATCTGAGTCGTCCGGAAAAATCCTGCCCTATTTCTCATTACCCTAAAAAATCAGTTTTGTATTAGATGGAGACTAATATAATGCTGGCCTAGGAGACCAATTCGTTTTTATATTTCTATATCAAAATGATGTCATATTGTTATTCGTGCGTGAATTTCGCTCGTACATGTGTTAACGTCGCGATGCACCGGCGAATGATAAGATAACAAAATTAAATCATTGTCATATCAAAATGTAACTCCCAGATAGGTAATGGAGCCAGTCTGAGCGGCGCATGGCGAATACTTTTCAGGAAAATCCCCTGAAAACTATCCGGTTCGATAGAAAACTCCATTTCTTTATTTTATTTCGGGTTTCCTTTTATTCGATCTTGGATATTGTTTCTCTTCAAGAAGTTTTAGTTGAAATTAGTTTTTGGGTTAGGTATTCTAACTGCGTAATAGGTAATTTACCTAATTTTTAACCTTCGACTGCTTCTGGGATTCTCAGTCGTGGTCAAATATTTCATTTTTTTTCTTATAAATAAATAGTAAACTTTACTTTCGGAGTTAAACAAAATTGTATAGGTAGGCATTAGGTACCTACATCTAAAGTGTCCATGTTGAATACTAGTGCAGCGTCGAGCGCTAGTACTTTTTCCTTATATGATACCTGCCTACAATAGCTAGAATTAACTTTACAGCTCAAAATTACCGGTATATAACGTTTCAAAATCAGCACTGTTAAATCTAATACTATACCCAACTCTAAATGAGTAGTGGCAGACCAATACACAATCAATTTGTGGAACCGGTAATTTCCGCAAATAATAAGCAAGTATTCTGCAACCTCGGGTATAACAACCATAGGAAATTCTGTTTTTTATTGCACGAGAATACGGCTATGAATGCCTGGCGGGGTAAAGTAGAATTACATAGGTGCATGGTAGGATATGCAGTGTTGTCCAGTGCCAGATATCCAATTTCAAAATTTTATAAAAAAAAGTATTATGTATCGAAATCTTTTTTTTTTCAACTGAGTGTTTTCGTAAGTATAGTAAATCACATGCATTTTCTAAATTTGCAACTCGGCTGTTTACGCACTCCTACCTTTTCGAATTATTCCGAAATTAATGCAAATCTTACGCCTTGCGATACCTACTAAGTGAAAAACTAGATAGTGAGTTATGCTCGCAGTTCTGCTGGCCAGTGATCCATTTTCACTAATCAATCCGGAACACCCACAAAACTAAAACACCCCCTCACATCTCCCTCACACATTGCGTTCGAAAATATTTGTTGCCGCTACCTACATGGCATGGTAGGTATGGAGTGGTATTTAGTTAGGTATTAGTGGTTATGGCGAGGCCTCCCACTAAACCTATTTGCCAGTAACGCGCTAAGTGCGCTGCATCTATCGATTGAAGCCCGTTTATGAGGCATCACGCCCAAACCACCACATCGGCTATAAAACATACTAAAACTGAAAATCCTATTGAATTTTCAACCGTGACTAAATATATTTAAGGTCTAAATTTACAAAGATTGTTTGTGTTATTTGTCCCTGATTGTCTTACAGTGAGTTAGGTATAAGGTACCTAATAGGTATGTTCTAACGATTAGTCAAGTAGGTACTCGTACATGCGTCGGGCGGATGGACAGACGAACGGACGTACTTACAAGACGTAATTACCTATATGGGTTCTGTTTTTGCCGTTTTTGCCTTTTGCCATTCGGCAGTTTTCTAATTACCTAAATATATGGGTCACATCTATACTATGATATTCTCGTGTAGTTCTAATGTAGGTAAGTTGTGGTCGTGATATAAAAATATGAAAACCTCAGTGAAGTTTGCGTACCTCCGCCGCTCCCTCTTTGAATTTTTAACATCCCATTTTTCTTTGTCCTTGTCTTTAGCTTAAGAAAGACATGAATCGCGATTTGAACTATTCCACGGTAAAAACTAAAAAAAAGAATATTGACCCATAAATTTTCAGCTTAGAAAAGCTTTATTTTGATTTAGGCTAACGAGATTTTCACTCATAATTTGTAATACTCGTATTTAAAACTGCCTCACTCACGCACCAATCTTAACCTAGCGTTATAAAAATCTATAATTGTTATTAGTAGAGTCTTATTAGAGTCAAGTAGCTCTACTATGAGTTCCGTGAATGACAGTGAGAAGTGAAGATAGTGAGAAAGTTAAGGAAAATGTATGGAGTAATTGTACAGTGCCTCTACCGGTCACGTAAAGAACTAAAAATTTCAATTTGTACCATGAGTTACAAACGTTTTTACGCGAGTTTTCCATACTTGCCTAACTTCACACCTAAAACGCTCTCTTTCTAATTATATAATGAAAACTGAGCCAGAATTATTCTGCGTAAATACTTTACGCGAGTAAACGTGACAGATGTTATGGAAAAATACGTGCGTTTCCAACGTGACATTTCTGTCAACTTGTAAACACAACAAATACGCAGATTTTTCACGAATATTAATGCAATTTTCAACGTAATATGTATAAATTTATAACAGTATGTGAACTTCAAGCAAAACTTTAAGGGATAAATCAATTAATAGTTCGATAAAAGGCTGATTTAGTACAAAGGTAATGAGTTATACTTGACATCATATTTTCCTATTTCTACTGCTACATTTGCGAAAATCACATTGCTTACGAGCAGTTTTTGGTTTTAGGCAAGAAGCTGATTGAAAACAACATTTCCATGAAAACCCGGATTGCATCATGTATGCATGTAGAAGTTACATATGTATTAAGAATTAAGGCTCAATACAAGGAGCGGTACATAGACATGTTGCTGTTTTTGTTGCTGGGTGCACATAACACATACATAGTAAGAATAAGACATACCGCAAGACCTATTATAATATTTACACAAGAATTGCTACGTATTTTATTAAGCATTATTATCTTAAATAAAATAAAACATACAAATGTTCTGTGGGTTTATTTATTTTTCTTTACTAAGTAAGTATTATTTTATTTTCCGTTGTTCAAATTATTGTGTTTGGTACCTAGGTAATCGTTTTTCATGTCAACTTGGTAACAGGAAATATAAAACTTTCTTCAAAAACTTTTGCTGGTGGTTCTGAATCTGAAAATTTAAATAAGATTTAAGCGGGTTTTTATTGCCAAAAACCCGCTGCGTGGGTTCATTTTGTATTGGAAATGGGGCGCTTGGCACTGAAATATACTCGAGATCATATAGGTACTATAAAATTAAGATCGCTATTAAGGTCATACGTAGGGTCTGTGCGGAAAGAGAAGAGTCGTAGGTATAATGTATGGGCTCCCCTAAATTTCACGACTTTTCTCTTTCCGGACACTCTATTAGATAATGTTACTTAGCAGTAGGAGACGGCCGCTGTCATGATGCGGACTGAAGCGGACCATTATAATACATACCTATTTTAATATTTCTTCTCATGTGTGTACTATTTTCATCATAGGTAATAAATATGTAGCCAAATGTAGCCTGTATAATCGCGCCGTATACTTTGCTTCCTATTTTTTAACACGCAATGTCATAATTTTAACTCGATTATTAATGATGTTTACGTAATTATCATATTTTGCAATTTTTGTCTTGAATACAATTATATTTTAATGTATACATTGTTTACTAACATTGATGTTTATTATTTTCGTAACTATGGCAACGTCAAATCTTTAAAAAATTGTAGAATGAAGGTTGAGTCAGTAACAAAGTGACAAAACTGGTCTTAGAGCATTTAATAACTGGAGTGGCCATTGAGTGCTTACTGTTAGGATTTAGGATTAGGGTTCCAAGCAGGAAAGAAAAGCTTGTTTTAACACCATATTGGTAATGTTTATTAATCTCAAGCAAGATTACATAGTAATGGCGTCTCATACGAGAAGAAAGAACACCTACATTTGTTTTATATTGACAACCGAATAAATCAAATATCATAGTCGTAGTAGTCTCGTAGGTATACTCTTTATTTTTTTCCTGACATTATTACTTACCCCTCTGCCGAAAAACTTGCACAATTGTGCAAACTTTTGTATGGACTGACATGGCTATTTGTACGTTACGTACAAATCATGTAGAAATAGCAATACATTTGACGTCCCCTCCCCCGCAAAAATCGGCAGACTGTTTTGTAAAGAAAATGACAGCGATGACATCTCCCTTCTAAATGCTCTTAGTGGATGGTAGAGGTAAGGAATACAATCTCCATGTAATTAATAATGAAAAAGTGTCCGTCAAAAACCTTAAGAGGGAAGTATACTACGTAATCGTCCATACAAAAACAGAAAACGTTTTTCCACTTGTAAATACGAGTATCTTCCATTCCCCATGATTTTTAGTACGGTATTGATACAATGAAAAACTAGGTTTATGGGTTTTCTTTTTTTGGCTACTCTGGAGAGATTTAGAAAAATTATAATAGCTGACAGCGTGCCCAGTTTTTGCAAATATTCTCCCATAAAGGAGTTTTCTCATAAAGTCATAAAGGATTCTCCTTACCTCTACCCTCCATATTCACGGCTACCATCAGTATATGTAACATTACTTTCTGTGCATCTCATTTGCACTAATATGCGAGAGCGAGATGCATAGATAGTAAATTACGTAGACGTGAGAATGTGTCAATTTTGTTATTTAGTTCTTTAGGTGAATCCTAGAGGCGCTGTATAAAACTCCGATATAACTCTTGCTCTGTTTTTTAGTATACTTAGAAAGGGACAGCATCGTTTGGAGTGGAATGAAGTTAGGTACATAAGACCGTAAAGAAACGTAAAACGTGACTCACGGCACGTTTATTCACCGAGTGTAAGTGAAAAATACTCTGCCAACTGATGGTAGAGGCACAGTAAGCTAACCTTCCACCGAATTGAACGGAGGAAAGTGAGGGAGTATAAACGTCATATTCATAGATATTTGATTTTAATGATAACAATCCTACACTTTGTCACTGCAATTTCCATGCGGAGTTATCTTGGTCTGACTTTACACAAGCTTTTAACATTGGATAAAATATTTGCAGTCTTCTCAAAAGTAAGCGTAGTTTTCATACCATTACAGATGAGTGTAAAATCATTTCAACTGTTTTATTATACAAATCTTACCTATGCGATCATTCCAAAGTGTTGAACGTAACGTTTCGGCCGCCATGCAGACAATGAAACGTAACTAATCAATAACTCAGCAAATGTAATGGTGGCATCTGCATAGGAAGTGGCCGGCAAGTGCCTCCTGACCGGTAACGCGGGAGGACTATTCTGCACCACTATCATTTTTCACCTCAGAAAAACAAATAGCAGATCCGTCTTAAACTATGCTGGGGTCCTTGCGCGCATAAGAATATGGGGCCAGTTTGGAAAGTAAAAAAGCAAATTAAACTAACATTTTTCTACTACGATCTTCTATTTATTATGGGTACCTAATCAAATAGAAGCAGTGGTGGCCGAGTGGATATGACGCCCGACTTTCAATCCGGAGGTCGTGGGTTCAAATCCCGGCTCGTACCAATGAGTTTTTCGGAACTTATGTACGAAATATCATTTGATATTTACCACTAGCTTTTCGGTGAAGGAAACCTGCATACATCTGCGAAGAAATTCAAAGGTGTATGTGAAGTCCCCAATCCGCATTGGGCTAGCGTGGGGACTATAGCCCAAGCCCTCTCGCGCATGAGAGGAGGCCTGTGCTCAGCAGTGGGACGTATATAGGCTGAAATGATGATGATGACCTAATCAAATACTGTTACTATGTTGTTACTGTGTATCCCTCGGGGGCCCCTGAGGGTGGGGCCCTGGGCACGGGCCCCGTGAGCCCTTATGGTAAATACGGTACTGCCTACTAGGTATAGAAGTGATGAAGCAGAGGGGAGATGATCGAACGAGATGGTCTTATGGAACATTCAGTAGGAGTAGCAGCGCTTGTTTGTTCTTGTCATAGTCTCACTGTTCATTTCTGCCTGCTTCTAAAAAGTCCTAATTACGTATCATAACAAAACGGTAGAAATATTGTTGTCCCTTCCCCCCCCCCACTAAAGTTTTGGCAACTTTATAAGTCTTATAATCTTGCTCTGAAGTCTGTGGTTTGCTTACCAGCGACCTTCACTTATAGAAACAGTTTTGCCCGAAGAGTGCGAAGTTCTGTTGGTTTCCCGACCAGCGGCGGTGGTTGGTCTATTAAATTGCTTGATAAAAACTGCATTCTCAGACTTCTCGACTGTGTCTTTCCAGCTTCGAAAATTTCAAACAAAAAAAATAGGAAATAACTCCTCGTCAAATATTCACGGTAAAATTATTGAAGCAACAGAAATGTCCGGGTAAACGCAGAGAATCACCCGCCTCTCTGTGCGCAGTCGCGAGTGCTAATAGTCACATTGATTTTGCAGATAGAAGCCAGGTCGGAGCAAACCTACCTCTCATTCCAGCAATATAACACCAATTCCCGTCTCCCCAAACCCGCAACAAATCGCTAATCACCTAATCCAAAGGACGCTTCAGTTGCAAGTAAGAGACACCATTCCTTTCTTAGCCGTCAATGGATATGCTTTTTTGGAAAGCATCTCGAGGGCGGCTGAAACTTTTACAAGTTAGGTCGTGAGCAGATATAACAATAACTATAACATTATTAGGTATACATATTCGAGTGAAGCTACCGTTTTCTTTACGCTCAATGACGACGAATCGCTTTTGGAAAGGTAAATGTTATTATTGTAATAGGTACTGTAATTTTTCTGCCCTTTTTGAGCTTTGAAGGTGAATTATAATACATAATATGAATTGGTAGAACACGTTGTGAGAATATAATTGATATTGTATTGCCTCTACATTGCATTGTTCACAGTATTGAGATTGTATGGAATTCAATGGTAAACTAATATGAAACTTTAGGTCTAGGCAAGACAAGTCTAGGCAAATACACTAAATACCAAGCTAAGGTGATGGTGGTACTAGTGCTCAACATGCTAATGCTCAATAGATGATACCCTGCTGTCACCTCTATTGACAATGACTTAAGTTCAAGATGACATGTACTGGGACCGCGTCGAGCACCAGTACCACCACCTTACCTTGGTAACCAACGTTCTAATAGTGTTCACAGCATGGTTCCAATAAGTGATAGATGTGTATAGTAATAGTATACCACATAATCACTCACATGATTGATTTTTTGAAGTGAAAACTTCTTTAGCGGCGCTGAGCACTTTTTGAGGTGGGGAAAAAATGATAAACTCGATTCAGCGTAACGCGTACCGTAATAACGCTGACGTCATGTGTCACGGACAATGTTATTCACCAAAGAACTTTAGTCAATTATTTAAAACTGAACTTTTTTATTAAGCAATAAAGCTCAATGTTCTAATCTTGTACGGGCTGAAATAATGATGATCTCACAGTTACATTCTAACTTTATATCACTCAAATATAATTCAATAAAAGTGAACTCTAGTACTGGTGAATAAAACTCAAAATATCATGACCAAATATATTTAGATGCGAGGTCTGCAAGGTAACTTTACAATTTCTATTCGAATTTTAAACAATTAACGCTACAAAAAGCTCACTGGCCAGCAATTTACTAAAGTTTTTCAATAGAAAGGAGGATGGGTCAATTATACATAGTGCTGCAGACATTTTGGACTAGTCATTGAGTTTTCACTTCTGTCGGCACTTCCGGAGTGCAACCCGTTGTTTTTTTTTTTGGTGTTACACTGTAAACTTAGGTGTAAAGTTTAAATGAAAAATTAAAAAGACCGTTATTCCAATTTGATAACGGTGAAGTATTCATCGTTCTTTTCTAAGAAAAATAATGCTCTATTGATTCTTGGTTACTTGGTAATGGGGTTTTTTGTCTGGTTCTGGTTCGAAAGTTAATGATAGATATATACGGCCCATTCGAATGATGCTCATAAGATGTCACAAGGACACTTATAAGATGTGACACATTTCTTCAACCGAAAACGTCACTTTTGACACTGACACATCGTTATCGTATCGGTGTAAAATCTTATAAGTATTGTTCGGATTGGGCCGAAACTCTAGAAAAAAAGCGTAAATTTCTCATTAATTAAATTCTATTAAAGTTAAAGAATCGAAGAATTATTGATGTAGGTATGTTAAGCTAACCCAGCTTAGATCTAGACAGTCTAGTTTTTTTAATTTATTTTTTTTTTTTTTAGAAACCTGAGCTATGAAGGTATATCATGTATGTAATTCATGTTATGTAGGGTTGGTACCTATGTTGCTTCTTTCCATGTAAATAGCCTTGCACACTTTCACCGAAACGAATTTGCAATTACCCATTGTTTTCTAATTAAGAAAACCAAACGGACTGGAATATATATTAAGTTAGTAACACAACCCCTTGTGTTATTTTATTTCAGTGACGTGACAGCTTTTACCTGATCGCAAATATTTGAGAAAACCGGGCAAGTGCGAGTCGGACTCGCGTACGAAGGGTTCCGTACCATAAAGCAAAAAAAAACCGGAAAAAAATGCAAAAAGAAAACGGTCACCCATCCAAGTACTGACCACGCCCGACGTTGCTTAACTTTGGTCAAAAATCACGTTTGCTGTATGGGAGCCCCACTTAAATCTTTATTTTATTCTGTTTTTAGTATTTGTTGTTATAGCGGCAACAGAAATACATCATCTGTGAAAATTTCAACTGTCTATAGCTATCACGGTTCGTGAGATACAGCCTGGTGAGAGACAGACGGACAGACGGACGGACGGACAGACGGACGGACGGACAGCGAAGTCTTAGTAATAGGGTCCCGTTTTACCCTTTGGGTACGGAACCCTAAAAATCAACTTTGTTGTCGTTTTTTTTTTCAACTGGACAATTAGTTACTTAAAGTAAATATTTAAATACCGAGTGAGTTGCGAAAACAAGCAGGCGATATAGCGAGTTAGTTGTACGGCCAACTATCCAAGAGTTACGAGAGTTACGAGCTGCCACCCGCTCCAGGCAACGGGTGATAGGCTCGATTACACAGGCGAGTGCACTGGAACAGCGAATTAACAAGTCAGCAAGCTCTGCGAAGACGAAAATGGGATAGAAAACAAGCGGGTGATATAGCGAGTTAATTGTACGGCCAACTATCCAAGAGTTAATAGAGTTACGAGCTGCCACCCGCTCCAGGCAACGGGTGAAAAGCTCGATTACACGGGCGAGTGCACTGGAACAGCGAGTTAATGAGTAAGCAAGCTCTGTGAAGACGAGAATGGGATAGAACACAAACAGGCGTTATAGCGCGTTAGTTGTCCACGAGTTACGAGTTACGACACACGCAGTTGCCACACGAACAACGGGTGCAAGGCTCTACACGGGCAAGACAACAGGAGTGGTCATTTCTCCATACAAACGTACTTTCCTCCGTGGGTTTTGATGCTAGAGCAATTATTTATTCAACACAGATTAATATTGTCAATATCTGTGTCGGACCGTTTTGCTTTTTCTGATATTTTTGAGCCCTTCAAAAATGGCCAAAATGCCGCAATGAGAGGCGTAGGTAGTATTCAAAACTGATACCAATTAGCCAAAAAATCAAAATGGTCCGACACAGAAAATTTCATAATTAATTAGATTTCCAAATTTGGTTACGATTGCTTAAGTTTTGGAGGAGGAAACAGTCGAGTACGAAACCTCGATTTTTGAGATTTTTACGCAGGATTTTTCTCCTTGTCCTTATTGCACTAGTTTTAGGAGCCGCTTCCGTTAGCGAGACGGGTATATTTACCTAAAATATTTAAAATTCAGCTCCCTGTTTCGTCTTAAATTGGCAACGGGACAGAGGAGGCACATAACCTTTGCTCGTCTTTTTGCATTTTTTTTAAACAGAATCAGTATACAGTATATTATGAGCTCCGAGGAGGCTTGAACTCACGACCTTCCACATTCTTTGCCAATTTAAGGGTTAAAGTTTGGTGTTGGCGTGGCATATAATATTATTATGAGAATTAATTAGCACCAATAAAGCCACATTTCTAGCTGCTCATTTCATTTCTGCATAAGTACCTACAATCAAGTTCATGCAAGTAGGTTTCAGTTTAGCCGCTCCACAGTAAAATGTAAGTCAGAACAAATTGTTCAAACAGTCCATCAGCGGTAGCGAGGCCAAATTAATCTGATCTTCGATAAACTACCCCATCTCTCGCGTGAACTCCAATTTTGGTTCGAGAACGGGGGGCGAAGCGGATCAGGCTATTTTTGGTCAAGGTGTGTCTGTGTGTGCAGTGTGCAGTTTACAGCAGGGTAAAAGTGTGTGCGCTCGCTGCACCGTTCGATATCTGTAGCTACAGCTATAGGTTGAAGGACAGGTGATAGGAAAAATAATTCTTACATAATCCGTCTAAGCTAAGGTTGCATCTCTAACTCTGCATGTCATTTACAATGACGACGTGTGGCAATGTCATCATTTATGATTAATATCTATGAAAATATGACGTTCCCACACTCTGTTCTGTTCAAATCAGTGCAAAGTTAGCTTAGGCGGACTCTATTGTTCTCGGCCTAGCCGTGTAAAGAATCTCCTTTGACACACGTCTGAAAAAAGCAGATAAAAGAAAAGTAATTAATCGCTGTCATGTCGTAATATGTCAAATTGTCAATAAGTACGGTACCTATAAGTACGGTGAAACGAATGTGCATAAAATACACGAAATTAAAGGTTACAGGTACTCAGTACTGACCCTAGAATATGTGCCGTAGGTTCCTCAAGTTTATAAGTTTTTAATGTCTGTACACTTATTATTGTTATTAATTATATAATAAAGTGTCATTCACCAGCACGATGGACTGACCAACTCAAAGGCGAGGAACCGTCTCAGAAATTCTACGATGTGGTGAGGAAAGCGATGGACCGGAATCGATGGCGACAGTGTGTTCGTGCCCGAACAAAACCCACCAACCACGATCATCAGTCATGATGGATGCGACCAAGAAAAAGAAGATAATGAAGGTACTTAAACAGACATAACACACAATTTATTGTCATTAGGAACTGCTAGGAATGGACAGTTTTCTTACAACCAGCTGCGCTGCATTTGTATCAGGTCCTTTAGCCTGGTATATTTCTCTTAATTAGTGACCACAATATATTTTGGTAACATTAAATATCAATACCTTGCCTTTTCAGGCAACGCTTGAAATACGTTACGACACCGTGAGAATAAAACGGACAAACAGTACTTTTCGGTGCGATTGTACAAAGCGAGGGTCCGTTCATCGAACGAGTTGAAAACGCAATGCCACAAAGACGTAAGTACATTCACGACCAATGCTCTTACGCCTTATTGTTACTAAGTACAATTTAAAAACACTGCAATTATAAAAGGATGTAAGTGTGTTTTTAAGTTTTAATTGTTAAGTCTTTTTTCTTCCCGCTCGCAGCAAATGTTCATTCCTAAATCCAAAGTGTAACAAGTATTTTACTTATCATAGCACGTACAGCCTTTGTACGCCAGCCGGTTGTATACAGCCTTATCTCGCTGTACCAAGGTGATTTACTATAATTACAAAGATAGCGGTAGAGATGCCTTTTGTTATAATTTTCCGGGCTTCCAGTTTCCCGGCAAGTCGGGAAATGGTAGCCATTTTGTAATGTGCCTTGTTTTTTGATAAGGGTATTAAAATAACGGCGCATCGGGTTCTTTGCTTAGGTATTTAATGTATCTGCCTATTTGCTCGGAATACGTGAGCGCACATTTTTAATGCAAATTTGTTTTCAAATGAATATTTATAAGGCGTATAGCGATGGTACCTATTACGTGACAGTGTGCTTACTAAATTAGCTTTTGACTTTCTCTAAAAGCTACACATTACTTATGAACGAGGTGAAATTTTGGGTTTTTATTTATTTAAATTAAAGTTCATAGTAATTATGAAATTACCTAGTTTTATGGAGACACGTTAGAAAATAAAATGATTCAATGATTAATATAAAAGTTTTTAAAATGAGGTGCTTTCATTTTATAATATTCGTTTATTCAGCTAACTTCATAGTAATAAATAAATAAATAAATCATTTTGAAGTTTCGTCAAAAGTACCTATATGATCTGTCTAGTTAGACTAGTTACTACTATAACCTCTTAAGGCCCACAATACGACAAAAATGCAATTTGAAATCAATAGTGAAGGAAATATGGTTGAATTACTTTTGTCTTGAAATCGAACGAAACAAGATAATTTGCAACTCTGTTCCAATTGAAAATTGTTAGAGTTAGACTAAGAAAAGTCTGCAGTGATTTTGATAGCTCACGCAGTGCAAGTGTTATTTATACGTCATAATTTCATAGAAGTTTGACGTTTAAAATAACACTTGCACTGCGTGGGCTATCAAACTCGCTGCAGACTTTTCTTGATCTAACTCTAAATTACATTGAAGTAATAAGGCCCAGAGTCCTAGGCCTTACGAGGCTATGATATGGCTATAGGCACAGAATAAATAATAGTATACTAGGTACAGAAGACTCACTCTCTAACAAAACGCGTCTGTTACGATCAGCACAGATACATGGCCGCTAGGTGGCGACAGCGCCACGCGCGGCTTATGGCTTTCCCCAAAATTGGTGTGAAACGGATGTACTTACTTTTAGCACAGAATAAATAATAGTACTAGGTACAGAAGACTCACTCTCTAACAAAACGCGTCTGTTACGATCAGTAGAGATATGGCCGCTAGGTGGCGACAGCGACACGCGCGGCTTATGGCTTTCCCCAAAATTGGTGTGGAACGGATGTACTTACTTTTAGCCACCTGTAGCCAAGCGACGAAATCGCGGAGTGAGCCACGCCTGCTATAGGTAACGTCTGGTTGTGTGTGGTGCTGTGGTGGGCTGGTGGGGCAGTATTATGGTATCATCACGTCGTAGCAGTGCTACGATTTCGTAGCTAACACATTACCGAATTACAATACATAATTAATAAAGCTAAGTACCTAACTCGATATCTGTAAACATGTTAATGTAGGTAATAATGAGAAACATCAGGGCAAACTAACAGTAACAATACAACCAAATAATTGAAGCTCATGCAATACTAACATTTAAACTGCAAAACGTAATTCAAGACCAAAAAAAGTAAGAAATGTTGCCACTTTTTTACTATCGCGTCTTGTCATTTTCATGTTATGTACAAATAAGTAAATAAAAGTACTTTTTTAAATAGTAGGAGTAAAATTACTAATGAATAAGTTATCTTAGCGTGATTATTTATCAAAAGGAATAAATTTTTTTACAAACAAATTATTGCAGTGGCAACATTGTCTTACTTTTTTGGTCTTGAATTAGGTACGTTTTGAAGTATAGATTTATATGTTTGGCTTGCAATACTCTATTTTCAGTTTCAGTGAACCAGAAGTAACACAAATCTGAAAACAGAATTAAAAGGAATGTAGGTCACAGTTATGACCTGTATTATATTAAATTTTGGCTTTCTGTTTGTTCAGTCAGTCATAAACACAAGAAGGTTAAAATTCACTTAACTAATCTTTTTTAAATTAGAAAACATGTGTACCTAGTTTTAACCAGCCGTGAACATATTCGGAGGATTCGGCACCTATGTCGGTAAACGTGTGTTAAAAATAAAATAATTTTGAATTTTTTGAATTTGAAACATAGTTTTGGTCATAATTTAACGTGTCGTTGGTTGACATGTTTTACAAATTACAGATGATCAGATTAGATTCAAAAATAGATACTTTTACCTAAAAAGTTTTACAAATCTACCGTTAAACGTTATACCCACCTATTTCTAGGCTAAAATCTGTAGCTATTTCATTATTTCCTTTTGTATTATTATAATAATGAAACTATTCTCACCGTATGCGAGCGAAGCCGCGATAAAAATCCTAACTATGACGTCAACACACCGTAACGTCTTTTATTCAATTGCATGGAAAATCGGAGGGATTTCACCGGCCCACCCTTTCTGCTTCCCTCCCTTTCGCACCAATTCTCCCGGCGTAGGCTAAGAATGGGACTTCCGATAAAGGTAATTGAGGGTACTATAGAATAGTTTCAGTCTAGACGGGTATACGCCTGCCACGTTAAATTTGCGGGCAGAAAAATGTAAAACTAGCATTGTTTCAGTGGTTTTGTTGGAAAGCCAAGCTTCGTTTAACTGTAAAGTTAAGTTTGTAAAAGTAAGTTGTAAGTTTCAAATTATAGCTCCGGTTAAAATATATTGTAACGGCACTTCAGCTCGCGCTTAGCTAAATTTATGGTTAAAAGTGGGTAGTATGGGGAAAATTGTCTCCATTTGAAAAGTTCGCGATTGTGCTTATCAAGTCCATTTGTTTTGGAAGTTATTGTGTTTCATCATGAACATTAAGTAGATTGCTGGCGGTTTATGTGAATGGTTTATGTGAATATATGGATTTTCACTGTCATGGGCTTTTGGTATTTTTTATTATTTTATGTTCAGTGCCAATTTCATTATCATTTATATTTTCTTTTTCACCATGTGATAGATTTATTCGCAGTTAGGTTTTCGTTGTTTAATAGTGCTAACAGACGGGCGTACCGGACCGCGACCTTGGTCCGGTCAGCTTATCTCTTTCTCGCTTTCACTCATAGTGCGTCCTTAACAGACGTACGGCGAACCACCTTCTACTCGATGGAACAGGCCTCGGACCATACCAAGGTTGCGGTCAGGCAGTCCGGTACGCCCTTCTGCAATCTGTTAAGGCCCCAGTACACAATGGGCCATCGCCGGCCATTCCAAGGGACGCATTTATGCGTTAGAGGGAGCAAGTGATATTGCTATCTCATTCTACCGCATGGCTGCGTTCCTTGGAGTGGCCGGCAATGGCCCATTGTGTACTGGGGCCTTTAGTGCTTTAATAATTGTAAATAGCGAAAAATACTAATTATTCCTGGAGACGACTTATTCTAATTTTTAGTAAGTATAGTGATTTATTACAAACTCAAACAAGCAACATTTCAGATTAAATTGTTGAGTAATTTAGTTCTGTAATTTATGCGGGTTATACTAACCCTTAAATGGGCCTCATTTTTTTCAAATTTATCGTTTTGATTATGGCTCAATAGAAGATACAGTTTATAACATTGTAGGAAACATAGATTTATCTGTTGCCAATATTGTCATTAAGGGTTCTTAATATGGGCTTTCATTTTGTTGGTATTTAATTACCTCAGCAAAAGATAATTAATTTACAAACTGAACACGAACGGCAAGCACTATGAAAGCGTTGCCGGCACCGCCAAAATTACCCCTACTGCCGCTCGATATTCCCTCCCCGGTCATCGACCTTTGCGGCTGCAATCAACCCTATGCGTTAATTGCACCTGCAACAATAATTAAGTGTCTTTAAAACACTTAAGTAGCCAAGAAACCAAATTACACCTTCAAAAGTCGTTAAAAGATACCGGAACACCTGTGGTCACCTAAAACAAACACTACGCTAGTCACCTGACTACCTTTACACCCCTATAAACCGTCACAAGCACCCATAAAAGCATTATTGCCTATTAATTTCACACCGCATTAGCGAAACACACAATAAAACTTTAACATTTAGTGGTTGACAGTGATTTCAAGTTTTGTTATAAGCGCCATCTAGCCGCGGGGCGGGGAAGCGCAGAAAAAGATTATAGCCTATATGGGCAAGTTTACGATGTCGTAAAAGATGGTAGTAAAAGCGAGGGGCACGCGCGCCCTCTGTTAATCGTTCAGAAACCGATATTGCGAGGCCTGAAGATAGATTACGTTCTTTTTGCGTTCGGTTTTTGGCTGTTTCGTATAGATACGTATGTAATTTTCTTTAAAACGGTGCAAATGTTATAAGATCCCGACGTCGGAAGTAAAAGTAGCAAAATAAAGGTTACTTAGCTCGTCCGCATATTACCTACCTCGATACATTAACGACACTAAAAGTACCCATGATTAATCACTATAACTGGAACCGATTTTTGTACAAAAAGTCTCTCTGCTGCCTAAAATAAGTTAGAATGGGTAAAATTCCCAATAATGGGGACAAAAATTGGGTAGTAAAGTACGCAAACAAAAAGTCGAAGTTAAAACAGACTTGGGGCCCGATTTGGATTTTGAAATAGATATCTATTAGATATTTTTTAGACATCACCAAGATACGAGAACGATATGTTTAAGATCTAACCTGTCAAATTTGATATTTGCGCGGTTCTGGAGATACTCTTGAACGATTTCCACAGGATATGACTTAGAGATTCAATTCACATCACATCTAATAGATATCTTACTCTATCTAACGTAAAAGTGACATTAGGTTACCCGAATTGCGCTGCAAAAGAGAAACAGTTGATATCTAGACTATAACGTATCTAGAATGGATCTAGTACGTGTCGTCTCTTGTCAATATCTTGAAGTTCGAATACGGCAGTTGGTTATGACAAGTTAGGGATACTATAGGTACCTTAAACAACTTTATTTTAAAACGAAAAAAAACTCAATTCAAAGCGGAATGCAGCCTGCCCTCTGAAAATCGTAAAGAAAAAAAGCACAAGAATGTCAGTGTTTCTTTTTTTTCTTTTTTTTTCTCCATGTCTGTAAATTTATAAAATTACAATTACATATGTACCCAATGCCTGTAATTTTCACTATTCAAATTTTTAGGCAGGTATCTACAGTGAATCCGTCTCATGGGTTTCATCTCACCACTAACCTCATAATCCACAAACAAATCTCAACTTTAGAAACAAAGAACACTAGAACAGTCCCGTAAAAACCTTAACATTTTTATTCAGGCACCCCCGCTCGTTAAACTTTTATTGACTCAAACTGCGTGACTTTAAAAATATCGCAATCTTATTATCCAAACGTCTTAACCGACCTCAACTTGGCCCAAGATACGTCCTTTCGTCGCCAAAAGCGCGATATACAAATTTATGGTCACTCAAACTGGAAACGATTATTCAACACCTCGTAACTATTTTATTGGTTCAATGTAAACAAAGCATCAATTTCGGTCTATTTGGCCCTTGTATTTCCCTAGAGACATTTACCAGGCAGTTTGATTACCTGAGAAGTGTCTATAAAATAAAGGTTTTTTTTTTAACTCACGTGGAGGAAAGTTCAAAATAGTGTACCTACATACCTACTTGCAACCACCACCTACCACACTGAGAGAAAAAACATCACCAGGAATTAAAAAACAGTTCTGTAGTGGGGGAAAATGAAGTTTTAGTAATGATTAAGTATGGACGTTTCACTATTTCTGTAAAGTTTATTTATTTCTACAAACAGCTCAGTAATCCCAAATATAATTTCAACAAATAGATAATAGAAATTGCAAAAGTCAATTTGTTCCTATTAGTTAACTCTCCTTGTCCCCGGATTAAGTTTATTTTTGTAATTCTAAGTGTGTTTTTGTTGTACTTTTCTCTCAGTGCACCAACACCATTACGAGTATAACTGGTATACCTACCTATAATAGGTAGGTACCTATTTTGCGTACAAACGTATTATGTAGATAAGAATAGATAACAGCTGCCGTATATACCGACCGAAGCTATTTGAAAATACGGTTTTTGTTTCAAGTGTTTATTTTTTAAACATTTTCTTCAAACAATATTTAAACAATAATGAAATGCAATGCTACAATGCTCCCTCCTATGCAAAAAGTGTTAATAACTACATCTCGCGTTTTGTTTGCATACTAACAAGCTAGCCTACACGCATCCAAATGCATTGTGTACCGTAAGGCTTAGTATTGCAGCCCTGCGTACACAGATGGCAGTGCAGTCTTTGGAGTCCGCGACATGCGTTGCGCTTATCATCTCCCGCATGCTAAGTAGTGGTCATCGTGAATTAGCATGGCACCGATAGATGGTGCTGATTTCAATTTTGTTTATAATTTTACAAAATTAATATATTCAGGCATTTCAAACCCTTAATTTAATCGTTGCCACGTAATAAACATTATTTTTCAAGCATTTCAGATTCTTAATTTAATATATCCACTTATTTTTTATTTTATTTAAATTACTTACCAATTGTGAAGTTTTCACTTGCTTCTTTTCCACTTTTCTCATGGCGTAAGTACCTAAATAAAAAACACTCTTAATTCTCAATGTTTTTCACGATAAATGTACCTATTTAACTGTTGTATTCTTACATTTTTAATGCAAGCTGTCGTGTAACCCTTTATAATATAGTCACATTTTCAAGTTATATAAGCACTTTTTGGTGGGTAGATTTCTATTTTATTAACAAAACTATCACTGTGTTCACTCTCAAAATCTAAACTGAACTATATTTACCTCAGTTCTTTCGCGTTAAGTAACCGCTATTGATTTTCTGTTCCGTTACTTAACTGGTAAAAATGTTAACAATGACGTCGAAGGGTTTGTTTTGAATCTTTATTGCACAAATTAAATTTTATTACCTACCTTTATAGTATGCCGCCAAAACCTTAACTTAACGGTAATATAACTTTTCTGACAACTACCTACCTTGAGTGAAGCTAAAAATATTTAATTTTAATTAATTAGTTAGGGGTAACCTAAACTGCAAGATACCTACCTACTTATTAGCCGATATTTAAAGTGTTGTGATGGGTTGCTGAGTTTATTAAAAGTATCAGGTATAAAAAATAAGTTCAAAAACTAAAACCCGACTACTGCAAATCGCACTCTAAAAAGTATGAAACAAGATAGAATTCTTATCTAAAATTATCAAGCAGAAAATATTATATGTATTACCATTTTTTTTATATAAAAATACAACGTAATATAATTTACTGATTTTTTTATATATTTACAGAGATTCAGAGGATCGCCGTGGTCGTATGCCACAATTATAAACTTAAAAGTAATGTGGCATACGACCACGGCTATCCTCTGAATCTCTGTAAATATATAAAAAATTCAGTAAATTATATTACGTTGTATTTTTATATAAAAAAAATGGTAACATATATAATATTTTCTGCTTGATAATTTTAGATAAGAATTCTATCTTGTTTCATACTTTTTAGAGTGCGATTTGCAGTAGTCGGGTTTTAGTTTTTGAACTTATTTTTTATTTAATTAATTTTGGGGTCATGATTTCGTTACTAACTTTTTGAAGTCACTTTATATTACTTTTGCGAGGGCGTCCTCAGTACAGAAATACACGCAGAGCGCCGCCTATATCGGGCTACGCCCGACTCCTTTAGTGCCTATGAAGGCGCCGATGGCGGCCGTCTTTGGACCGCGTACGTCGGGTTACGCTCGACACTTTTAGTATGAGGGCGCCGAAGGCGCCCGGTTTTGGAACGCGTACGTCGGGCTACGCCCGACTCTTTTAGTATGAGGGCGCCGAAGGCCCCCGGCTTTGGAACGCGTACATCGGGCTACGCCCGACACTTTTAGTGTGAGGGCGCCGAAGGCGCCCGGCTTTGGAACGCGTATGTCGGGCTACGCCCGACTCTTTTAGTATGAGGGCGCCGAAGGCGCCCGGCTCTGGAACGCGTACGTCGGGCTACGCCCGACTCTTTTAGTATGAGGGCGCCGAAGGCGCCCGGCTTTGGAACGCGTACGTCGGGCTACGCCCGACACTTTTAGTGTGAGGGCACCGAAGGCGCCCGGCTTTGGAACGCGTACGTCGGGCTACGCCCGACACTTTTAGTATGAGGGCGCCGAAGGCGCCCGGCTTTGGAACGCGTACGTCGGGCTACGCCCGACACTTTTAGTGTGAGGGCGCCGAAGGCGCCCGGCTTTGGAACGCGTACGTCGGGCTACGCCCGACACTTTTAATACGATGGCGCCGAAGGCGCCCGGCTTCGGAACGCGCACGTATCTTGTAAAAAAATTGACTGTTTCATACATTTTGGCTGATCAGGACTTCTATACCTATTCACGTTATAAAATGTTGCAGGACATTAAAAAAACACCATGTATAGCAGCCAAACAAATTTCTTTTGCAAAAACCTTCTTGTATCGCCGTAGTCGCGTAACACGCGGATAGAATCCAGAGCGCTTGTAGATTCATAGTTCGAATCACCTAACCGATAAATTAATGTTTTATCTGGCGCATGCAAGCAAAGCCGGGTGCAAAAGCTAACAATATTTATATATTTGAAATGTGCTATTTGAGCTCTTTCCAATGATGTATAACACATCATCATTACTTAATTTTAGTTTTTTGGTTCGTGACTTTATGACCTCTAGAGGGCGCAGTGTTAATTTTTTTGTGACGCCATATAGCCTATAACCAGCGGACGATTAAGACGATTCGAATGACACATCGTTTGTTAAATTATAATAAGTACTTTAGAAGTTATGAGGGAACAGATGAACATACATACATACATACATACATACCCACATACATACCGGTCAAAATCATAACCAGGGGTCGGACAAAAAGTGCGGATGACGTAAAAATTACGTAATCTTGCACACAGGACGATGTTTGAGTTTGTATTTAAACTTCCGTGTCACGTACCTCCAAAAACGGAAAATTGCCACAATATTCGAGTAAAGATGACATTTTAGAGCGTTTTCTTATACATTAGTAAATATAAATTTTAGCTAAATATAATCGTGAAGATACAATAGCTAAACAATAACGAAGTCAATTTATTGTTCATCTGATTGACAATGTGTCAGTCAAAAACGTACTTACTCATTTCAAGTGGCGATATCGTTTAATAAAGAGGTTGATAAATGATAAGCGATAATTGTTTATGAAAATCAAAAATACTATTTGAAATCATCCTATAAGTGGTTTGACGTCATCCGCACTTTTTGTACGACCCCTGATCATAACCCTCCTTTTGCGTTGCCGTAGTCGGGTAAAAAGATACTATGTACTATGCTACTATATTTATTTATTTATTTATTTAATCATCATTGCACAAAAGAAAACCTTATAGTACAAAAGGCGGACTTAATGCCATAAGCCATATTTACGATGATTTTATTTTATTCAGATACCTATCGAGCATATCGCTCGTATTTGTCCGTACATGTATTCAAATATTACGTTTGAATTGGCAGGAGTGACGAATTTTTTAAAGTAAATCGTTCAAGTGCAAGTCGGACTCGCGCACGAAGGGTTCCGTACCATTATCAGAAAATCACGTTTGTTGTAGTTATGGGAGCCCCACTTAAATAAGTACATATTTATTTTATTCTGTTTTTAGTATTTGTTGTAACAGTGGCAACAAACAATTTAATACATCATCTGTGAAAATGTCAACCTAGATAGTTGACATTTTCACAGATCTATCACGATTAGATACAGCCTGGTGACAGACAGAGAGAGGGAGACGGACAGTGGAGTCTTAGTAATAGTGTCCCGTTTTTACCCTTTAATGGGTACGGAACCCTAAAAACGTCACGCGCTATTTTTGACCCAGAGTCCAATTCAATAAGTTACCTACATCAAAATATTCAAAATTATGTAAATCGCGCGTGCGTATAGCTCGTACGTATACGGACATGTACTGGCGCTAACGAGACGCACGAGCGACTAACATTACTTGATTTTTAGGGTTCCGTACCGAAAAGGTAAAACGGGACCCTATTACTAAGACTTCGCTGTCCGTCCGTCCGTCCGTCCGTCCGTCCGTCCGTCCGTCCGTCTGTCTGTCACCAGGCTGTATCTCACGAACCGTGATAGCTAGACAGTTGAAATTTTCACAGATGATGTATTTCTGTTGCCGCTATAACAACAAATACTAAAAACAGAATAAAATAAAGATTAAATGGGGCTCCCATACAACAAACGTGATTTTTGACCAAAGTTAAGCAACGTCGGGCGTGGTCAGTACTTGGATGTGTGACCGTTTCTTATTGCATTTTTTTCCGTTTTTTTTTATTGTAGTACTACTACGTGCGCGAGTCCGACTCGCACAACTTGCCCGGTTTTTATTGAAATGAGTCACAAACAGTTTTTGATTGTTTTAGGTATCTACGTGCTGTATGGTGTGAAAAATGGACGGGGAAATGTATATTAAGGTAACTTAAATCTAAATTTTCGTCTAGGTACTCTAGATAAGTACATCTAGATATTTACTAATTGTTTAGATTTAGATTATTTTATCTAGATCATTAACTCAAGTAGTGGCGAGGCGGCCATAAAAGTAAATGCCGTTTAGTTTGCTTATTTGAACCATTTCGAAACAACACACCTTGTTCTAGTCTAGACCAATTTGTAATAAGCACACACTCTAAAAAATGAAGACCAACTAAGAGCAGTTTCTTCTTAGTTGACGTTAAGTTAATTACAACAATTACGATCTTATATAAATCAATGAAAGCTGATTACTTAAAACAATAAGTGTATCTGTGATTGAACTAATAAAGTAGGTATTGATTAATCCTAACAATTGTATACCTTGCATCTATTATTAACTTGTTGACATAATTATGTAACGTAGGTTGATTCAATAAATATCAAGCTTAGTTGATCTTACTAGGGTCAATTAGTTACCATAATTCTTTTTCATGTATATATTGAACAAGATCTTAGTTGGCTCAGTTACATAGCAATAGTAAGATCAATCAGAATTACCTTATTTGAAATGTCGAAGTCCTTGTTAGGCTCGTATGGAATCAAGATGCTTGATTACGACTATCAAAATATTGATAGGGCCAACCAAATTTTTTTTAGAGTGCATACCTATCAATAGGTTTTACTTAAGTATATTATGCTCTTCGTTATGTAAATCATCACATCAGAAATGGATTTTCAGAGAAAAGACATTCGGAGAATAGACCTGTTAAGGAATAGACCTTTAGGCAATTGGACCTAATGGTCCGGAATGATCGGAATTTGTCACTTAGTCAGGCGGGCTCACTCCGCGATTTCGTCGCTTTGC
Source organism: Cydia fagiglandana (assembly GCF_963556715.1). Taxonomy (NCBI): domain Eukaryota; kingdom Metazoa; phylum Arthropoda; class Insecta; order Lepidoptera; family Tortricidae; genus Cydia; species Cydia fagiglandana. The sequence goes on along the minus strand of NC_085933.1, from coordinate 7,247,971 downwards.
TACAGGTAGCTAAAATAAAAGTACATCCGTTCCACCCCAATTTTGGGGAAAGCCATAAGCCGCGTGTGGCGCTGTCGCCACCTAGCGGCCATATCGTCGCCCCCATGCTAAACTAACATAAGTGTAAATTTGTCAAAATTGAGTTATTGATGTAATTCTGTACCAAATATGACAATGCACAATGTGACCAATTTTCAGACTTCTATCTTTTAAGCTTTCAGAGTTACCATTGTACCAATCTGACTTAATAGTTCTTTTACCCCATGGTAGACTCGCGAAGTGTAGATAAGGTATTTTTCCTTGGCCGACACCAGTAAATAACTAACGAATCTGCCATTTTCGTTAACTTTCTATGGTGGCAATTATTATTGACCGGTACGATTAGCCTATAGAAAACTTGCGAATCTGGCAAATACGGTAGTTTACTATGGTGGCATTTATTCCTCATTCATATTAATAAACTATAGCATAATTGCGAATCTACACATTCGTTATTTTACTATGGTGGCAACTATTACTCAACCACATAAGTAGACTACAGCAAATTTGCGAATCTGGCACATATGTCAGTTTACTATGGTGGCATTTAATATTTATCTACATTCATAACCTTTAGCATAGTTGCGAAACTGCTCATTCGTTAATCTACTATGGTGGCAAATAGATATAACCACAAAGTAGCCATAGCAAATTTGCGAATCGGGCATATTCGTTACTTTATTATGGTGGCCATTATTACCACATCACATAAATTAGCCTGTTAAAATTTACGAATTTTGCATTTCCGTGAGTTTGTAAGGTAAATAATTCGTTTGTACCTTTAGAGTAACTTACAAGTAAATATGCGAATCAGGCGTTTTCGTAAGTTTATAATAAAATTATTTTTGTACTGTTTACAAGATTACTTGAAACGCATTTTTGCTATATTTTATACCACGTCCGTAGCTAGCTTCAGAGTTAGACCCTTTAACAGCCTGTACACTTCTTTTTTTAGGGTTCCGTACCCAAAGGGTAAAACGGGACCCTATTACTAAGACTTCGCTGTCCGTCCGTCCGTCCGTCCGTCCGTCCGTCCGTCCATCCGTCCGTCTGTCACCAGGCTGTATTTCACGAACCGTGATAGCTAGACAGTTGAAATTTTCGCAGATGATGTATTTCTGTAGCCGATAGCGGCTACAACAACAACAACAAATACTAAAAACAGAATAAAATAAAGATAATGGGGCTCCCATACAACAAACGTGATTTTTGACCAAAGTTAAGCAGCGTCGGGCGTGGTCAGTACTTGGATGGGTGTCGTTTTTTTTTATTATGGTACGGAACCCTTCGTGCGCGAGTTCGACTCGCACTTGCCCGGTTTTTTAAGAATCGGGAAAAGCTCGATCTCGGACTCGTTCTACAGCCGGAACCCGCGGGAGGAAATATCTCTTGAACTGCACAGTGCGCGACCATTTAGCTACTACTAGTCTAGGGTGTGAGGATGAACACCCTGCCGATGGCGAGCGGTGCGGTGATAGAAGCTCGCCGTTGGCATCATGTCAAACTATTATTCAGAGCATAGATCATCGTACAAGCGGTAGAACACATACAAGGAGGTAAAGTCTCTCCTTAGACTTAATACCGAGGCTCAATACCGCTTGTGAGTTTGGGACTGTTCATTTTGTATTGGGAAGGGGCGCTTTGGCACTGGAGGTGTTAAACACAACTTCTGGTATGCTGTCTGGCCCGCTCGACTTATAAACGTTGAAAGATAGCAGCTCCCGCCGAATATCTCTCTGCGTGATAGAGATTTATAGCATAGAGTCTGATCAGGGAGTCGTGACACAAGCTTTTTTTTTAAAATTCTTTATATGGCAACATTTTCCTATCACATAAGCTGTCAGTTTCAAACTGTCATTTATTTTCATAGTAATTTTATTGCCAGGTGCAGTTCTTATTGAAATTCCCACGTTTTTTTTGTGACACGACTCGCTGGTCAGACTCTATGAGTACCGCGGGATGGTGGGCGGCACGGAGTACCGTTGTCATTCGAGGCAAAAAGAGTACCAAAGATCGGTTTTCTCTTTTACACTGTGAGCCAGAGCACCGTCAGATTTTCGCAGTGGTGGTAAAGAAGACTGACAAAAATTTCTTCGGCAGCTTTGGCAAGTGCTTAGAACGCGCGACTCCCCACTGGGTAGCCCGCTAGATTTTCAGTAATCCTGCCAAAGAAATCGTATTTGGCTCTGATAATGGCTTTTTTACTGAACCTCGAGGCAGCATTTAATTTGCGCTTCACATCGGAGACGTTCGGATCCTTATTAGCTACGGCCTTTGTCCAAGCCCTGTAAGCGGCTTGCTTGCAAACTGTAGCTTCTTTACAGGGCTGGTTAAACCAAGGACGTCTCTTTCCTCCCGCACCTATTACCGAATTGGGAATGAAACAATCCATTTTTGTATTGCTGTTGATGCCCCAAAAAACCACCAGTATCGTCTCGGGGATATTGGCTGCGCAGGATATTCTGATGTGAATCAGAGCTACCTACACGGGTACGACGCGTAGAATTCACGCAGTCCGTTCCAAACTGCTGATTTATACTGCCGTACGCGTCGTGAGCTAGTTGGCCGTGGTGGATCGCATGGTGCAAGTGTCCGGACTAGACAGTGATTGGATGAACATAATTTTATAAAAAAAAACCAGAGGCAGTAATCGGATGAACCGAGAAGCGCGTTCACTGAGACGGAATATCCGTCAGGACGAGTGGTCTGCAGAAGGTCTAGTAGAGAGCTTGTATGGTATTGGTTTTCTCGTGGGGGAAATTACCAGTGGCGAGAGTTCATAGGCCAGAGACAATTCGTAAGCAGACCTTCCTGCGTGGTCGGCGGACCAGGACCCAAACCAATCAATGTAGTAGGCGTTGAAATCCCCCAAAATCACCGTAAGACCTGTACAGGCACGCGTAGACGTGAGTGTGGCCACTGTAGTCTACGCACACGCCCACCCACAGAACTGAAAGGTCAATAGCTGTCTACATAGGCATCAAGGTGGTGACAGCAGACATCCTGCCGGACATACACTACATATCCCAGCGTGTCTCATGAACTTGTGTTCAAGTGTATAGCCGGGATATATTTAATGTATGCAATGTCTGCCGGGCAGGATATCTGCGTCTCCATAAGAAACACGATGGTCGGCTGCACAGATTCTAGGTGGTGATGGACTGGGATGGACATAATTATTATAAGGCCTTGTCAAGTAAGTAGGTAATGGTTATAAAGTCTGACAAAAAAGAGTAGAAATTAAAAAGTGGCAACACTATAGTAAGGTCAGGTTTTTCTTAGATTGATTTGAAAAGGACGACACTACAGTATTGCCACTTTTTAATTTCTACTCTTTTTTGCTTATAAGTGTTTGATTATGCAAAATATTCTTGTTGAAATCAAAAATAAATACAGATTCGCAACTCAATTTCTATACAAATGAATAGGAAGCATTCACATACACCAGAGTAAACACACGAAAGTGTCATTTTCGTAACTTTACCTCGGTCCAAATGTTTTAAATTGATTTATAATTTGCGAAAGTGGTACTTTCGTGAGTTCACTATGGTGAAAAATCTTATCTTTTTTTTGCTATCTATGGAGATGCAAAATTGCGAATGTGCTGTAATTCTCAATTCCAATAAATTAATGCATATCTGACAAATTGATCATGTAATACATGCATTTTGAAAACACGGTGTGTATACTATATCAATACAACTGCAACGACTACTTCAAAAAAAACAAAATGGAATTTTTAGGAGCTTCAAATCGCTCTCCTCAAAAATGTGTTTTTTACAGTTATGTTAGTTTAGCATGGGGGCGACGATATCTGTGCTGATCGTAACAGACGCGTTTTGTTAGAGAATGAGTCTTCTGTACCTAGTACTATTATTTATCTGTGACTTAGTTGATAATCCATTCACGTTTCTCAATTACCGACGTAGCTAAATTAATTAATGGAAATGATTAATTAATTTAGCTAATAATAATCGCAATAGGCCTTAATTCGTATCATAAATTTAATTATTCCACTTGAAAAAAAACATAATCTAAACTAATCTGGTTACGGTCTATCCTCTCCGCGCCAATTAGCCAATCGCCCGCGCCATATGTCGTGATCTCAACAATTTTTTAATTTCTTTTTTCAACCATCTATAAACTATATTAATCAAGTTTGCGGTCATTTAAAACCACATCTCCAATAATCCATTTAATTTAAACAGTAAAATACTTACAGTCTCCGTGCAATAGCCGCCTATCGCCCGCACCATCTGTCGGGATCTCAACAATTTTTATCGCTTGATTAAATCGCTCCTAGCTACCCCTTTATGGGTTGCGCGTGAATAGTTCCTGGTATTTGTTTTCGGATCAAACTGCCTGATAAGGGATATAGGTGTTTCTTATATTGTTTTATTTACTTAACTGGTATTTTTATGTGTGTTGAATTTTTATGAACTTGTATTCGGGATTTATTTAAATTGCTAGATAGGAGATTGGGGGGGATTGACATTCACTTGGATCGTTCTGAATGTCTGTTGATTGTGTTAATCTTAACCTAGTATTAGTTTCAAGTATAGTTCATTTTTTTTAGCACTAGAAAGAACTCCACAGAAGCAAGCGTGCAGTTTTTATCAGGCTCGTTATTTGTTAATAATTATTGAATTATCTAATGTAGCATGGTCAATACATAAATTTTTCTTTCAAATTATTACCGCTATAAGTGCCGGATTTGTAACCACAAGCTTACTGCTGCGAAGTTCTTTCTAATTCTAAAAAAACGGACTTGGCCCAGTTAAATTAAGGGTTTCACCTCGGAATGAGAGATAATAAGCTGGAAACTCGTATACACCTTCGTTATAAAGTGTTAAAGGTTCTCTTAAAAGTCGACGCATATATCGTGTGCGCGTCAGAAGTTATTCAAGGTCAAATGTCATAAAAATCGGTTTTTCGCGGATATCAAAATTTCTATAGCTCCGATGTTTTTTACATCTAGGTAAGAATTGTAAAGCATGAAATTTTCGACGAGTTAGGTATGCGATTAGCCGCTTTCAAGATATACGGCATAGAAGGCGCAGCGGCCAGCCAAACGCACTATGACGCAAGGTTAGCTGGTAATCTCTGTAATAAATCAAATCAAATCAAATCAAAATATACTTTATTCATGTAGGCCTAGCAACAAGCTCTTATGAATCGTAATTATCTTAATCTAATTATCAGAGCAATTTATTGATGTTAATATTATTCCATAATAAAATTGGATTGTTATACATGTCAAATTTAACACTAAGAATTTCACAAAAGGATCGTCAATCATTAAAAAAAAATTGTATAAAAAAAATACTAGTCTAGAATTTCTAGAATAAAATCTAAATGTCAAAAAAAGCATAAGTAACAAACAAGTAGATAGTATTACATCGGAATATCCATTTCCTCATCAATAATCAAATATACCTAATAAATAAATAATCATTTCGAATAACAATTAATCCCACGTTGTATTATCATTCATGTAGTCCTGTGTGGTATAATAAGCTTTGGAAATAAGTTTACGCTTTACATAATTCTTAAATTTATTAATAGATAATTCAGTAATATGGTTTGGAAGTTTATTATAAAATCTTACACAATTACCCATGAATGATTTTTTAATTTTATGGAGCCGAGTGAAGGGCACTGCGAACTTATGTTTATTTCTAGTATTAATATTATGGATTTCACAATTTTTCCTAAAATTTACAATATTTTTATGTACATACAGAATATTCTCATAAATGTATTGACAGTGCACTGTCATTATGTCAATTTCCTTAAATTTATCTCTAAGTGAGTCTCTATGGTTCATTTTGTATATTGCTCGAATAGCCCTCTTCTGCAGAACAAAAATGGTATTTATCTCTGAAGCACCGCCCCACAGTAAAATACCATATGCCATAATGCTATGGAAGTAACTAAAATATACTAATCGAGCTGTTTTCACATCAGTTAACTGACGGATTTTGCTCACTGCAAAAGCTGCAGAGCTCAGTCTATTCGAAAGAGTAGCAATATGGGGACCCCACTGGAGTTTAGAATCTAAAGTTATACCAAGAAAAACTGTACTATCAACTAATTCCAATTCCTCATCCTTCACAATGACACTTGCTTGCACATGCCTTACGTTACTACTAGTGACAAACTTAATACATTTAGTTTTTTTCTCATTTAACATTAAATTATTAACATTGAACCAATTTACTACTTTTGAAATAGCATTGTTTACATCATTGTAAGCTTGTTGCTGTCGTTTGACTTTGAAAATAAGTGAGGTGTCGTCTGCAAACAATACTATATCATGGTGGGTCTTAACAAGGAATGGCAAGTCATTTATGTAGATAAGGAACAGGAAAGGCCCCAATATTGACCCCTGTGGTACACCCATAGAGACCAATGACCCCGGTGATCGCTGTCCATTCACATCGACCCTTTGTATTCTACCATTTAAGTAGGACTTAAGTAAGTTCAGTGCCGATCCTCTAACGCCGTAATAATGAAGTTTCCTGATTAATGTTTCATGACAAACACAGTCGAAGGCCTTAGATAAATCACAGAAGACACCTAAAGCATCTCGTGACTCCTCCCAGGCATCGAAAATATGCTTAATTAGCTCAACACCAGCATCGGTTGTTGAGCGACCCCGTGTAAAACCAAACTGCTTATTATGCATCAAATTATTAACGTTAAAATGTCGTACTAATTGAGAAAGAACTAATTTTTCAAAAATCTTGCTAAATGTTGGTAGCACAGATATCGGTCTAAAGTTAGTGGGGTCAGAGCTGCTACCAGATTTAAATAAAGGAATTACTTTACTATGTTTCATTAGATCAAGAAACTCACCGCAATCAACACTGTTGTTAAATGTAACTACCAAGTCAGGCGCTACAATTTCTACTAAGGATTTGACAGCATGGACAGAGACTCCCCAGAGGTCACTAGTTTTTTTGACATTAATTGATTTAAACGCCTTTATTACATCTGAGGTACAAACATGTTCAAAATGAAGGTCTCCACAACACTCTGGAGCGTTATCTTTTAATAATGTAACAGCAGATGAGGGTGATGAATTTAAATCCTTAGTTGTAGATACTGGTACCTCGGTGAAAAATTTTTCAAATTCTGTAGCTACTTCTAAATTAGAATCTATAATTTTGTTATCAATGTTTAGTTTAAGTTCTTTAATTGTATGTTTCGAACGACCAGTCTCCACATTTATTACTTTCCAGGTTGCTTTAATAATGTCTGGACTACTTTTTATTTTCTGACTTAGATAATTTCGCTTAGCTATATGACAATCTACTTTAAACTTCTTCGAATACGCCTTCACATGTTCTTTAAATTCATCACTCTGATTAAACCGCCGTTCCTCATATAAGGCATACAGTTCACGTCTTCTTTGATGTAAGTCCGCAGTAGCCCACTCACTAAAAACCATACATCGTTATCGCGGGAGCAAATACGATTTGACAATACTGAAAGATTATAAAAAACAGTCAAAAACAGAAATGACATTCGTATAGAGAAACGTTTATACCTACGACCTTAAAATGTATAATTATTTTATTGAATATCAATGCTATCTTACCTCCATACTTGACTTGATTGGTACTTAAAAAGATTACCTATTAGGTACGCAACCTTATCAGTCAATTTAGACATTTGTCAATCTTGACTGATCTTTATTTGTAACAACATAATCAAATAGAAGTTGCCTTTAAAATGCCTCGAAGGAAAATAACATGTGATGAATTTGTGGGGTTGTTTATACAGGATTATCCTGAGCTAGAGGCTCGCGATACAAATCTATTTTGCTCGAAGTGCAATATTAGTTTTTGTAAAACTAAATCTTCCGTGAAACGTCATTTTAACTCTGAAAGACACACTTCTCTCAAAAAAGATTTTAGGTTGGAACTGACAAAATTTCTAGTAAGCTGTAACATACCGTGGTCTCAAATAGAGAACCCTGTATTTAAAAATTTCATTGAAGATTGTGTATCTGGAAAATTTGAAAAAACTGTTCAGGTCCCTTCAGAATGTTTGCTGAGGCAGACTTGCGTGAATGAATTACACGACAAAGAGATGGATATAATTAGAGACGAATTAAAAGACGCGTATATATATGTAAGTGTTGATGAAACCACAGATGCTATAGGTCGTCAAATCGCTAACGTTATAGTAGGTGCTATGCTTGAAGATGATGTTGGAACTCCACACGTGCTGTCAAGCAAATGTTTAAATGAAACGAACAATATCAGTATAACTAATACTGTAAAAAATGCCCTGGATGATTTGTGGGGCCCTGGTCACAATAAGCATGACAAGGTGTTGTTGTTATTGACTGATGGTGTGGGGTATATGTTGAAAGCTGGCAGAAATTTGAAAACACTTTTTCCGAACATTGTCCATGTTACATGTTTAGCCCATGCTCTTAACAGAGTTGCCGATCAAGTTCGTGTTCTTTTTCCAGAAGTTAACCTATTAATTTCAAATGTAAAGAAAGTATTTCGCAAATCTCCGAAAAGAGTAAAAGCATTAAGAGAAATGTTTAATGGAATTCCTTTGCCTCCAAACCCAACAATTATTCGCTGGGGAACATGGATCGAGGCTACCACTTACTACAACAAGTATTTTGATGAAATAAAAAGCGTTATAGACACATTTCGTAATTCAGACGCACAGTGCATCGTCAAAGCAAAAAAATCTTTACTCAGTGCAAAAGTTCGAAAAGATGTAAATTTCATAGCAAAGTATCTGCAAGTAATACCAGATGCTATAAATAAACTGCAGTGCCAAAATCTATCTCTTAGTGAAAGTTTGACCATAGTACAAAATACATACAAACATATATCCAAATTAATTTTGAATAAAGATGGAAAACAGATTTTAAAAAAGTTCAAAGTGGTTTTGCAGAAAAATGCCGGATATGAAGTTATGAAAAAAATGTGTGAACTGATATCGGAGAAGGAGATAGTACTAGATTCAACGATATATCGTTCTACATTTGATTACTTCCGTCGTTTTAAAAACGCACCCATTACAACAGTAGCAGTCGAAAGATCATTTAGCCAATTAAAATGGATATTTACTGCACGACGCCGCAGATTAAGAGTAGAAAACATAGAGAAAATTTATGTCGTATATTACGAAAATCACTTAAGATCAACAAAAATTAAATAATGTTGTACAAAATAAATCATGAATATTTATTTGATATGTCGATTCCGGGTCATTATTTACTAACAGAGTGTAAAGCAAGATTTATGAACATTATGCAACAAAAACTTCGTGCTATGTATGATGAACTTCTTGGAGGCTTATAATGTGTAGGCAGAAAGGTCTGTTTTTACTAAACGGGCAGTCTGTTTTACCACTTCTTTAATAAATTTATATTTGCTCCCGCGATAACGATGTATGCTAAAAACTGATGCACCGCTAACTACGACCGATTTTGAGGTGAATATCGCATTATAATGATTCATAAAAGTGTGAAAGAATGAATTATACATACTATTAGGACTCATATCGGAAGACAAAAAGGGTAGCGCCTGAACTAAACTTAGCTTCATTCTTTCCACGCGGTCCGAGGTTACTGGTACAAAAGTTATTTGTTTTCTCATGGTATTTTTCCTAAATGCCTCAAATACCATTAATTGACCTAAGTGGTCAGATTCTAAATTGCTGATAACTTTTTTAGCAATAGGAAAAATATCTGTGTAAATATTATCTATACAGGTTGCACTAGTAGCAGTCACTCTAGTGGGCTCCATAAACATGTGGTTGAGATTACAAGATTTAAAAAGATTCAATAATCTACAAGACATTGATGAATTTTCCATAATATTTACATTAAAGTCGCCGCATATAAGCAATTTCTTACTAGAAGATGATATTTTACGTAGGGCAGATTCCATTATGTTTTCAAATAATTCAAAATTACTTAATGGCGGCCTATACACACAGACAACAATAAATTGCTCTAATTCAACTGCACTTACATAGTTCTATAGTCCGTTCAACAGACATGGATACAATGTCCTTACGTTCCTTAAATTTTAACTGACTATTTAATATAATTAATGACCCACCATGTATGGAACTAAGTCTGGTGAACGAACTTCCCGCCTGGTGATTATTAAATTGGGGCATTAATTCATTATTATGTAACCAATGTTCAGTAAGACATAAAATATCAATATTAAAATCATTCAAAAAAAGTTCAATCTGCAAATTTTTTCCTCTAATACATTGAATATTTTGATGCACCAGGTGGATATACTTTCCATGTTTGCAGTATTTTTCATTATATTTATTTAAAACTAAATTGCCAGAGACAGAATCTTTTGTCATAACAGCTAGTTTAAATCTATTAAATCATTGGTTATGACTGGAACATTTTATTTCTCGTGCTGACATTTTTATTCCTTATTTGTATGTAAGTTTGACATTGTTTTTCTAATAATTTATTAATTGTTACCAATTGTATTCATTTACTTGTTGTTTAAAATTTGATGAATGTTTGTTATAACTTATATTTTATTTATTTGTACATGACTTGTCAAAAGTGCTTATTTTTAAGCCTACTTGAATAAATAATTTTGAATTGAATTGAACCAATTCCAAGTTCATACTGGGCTGCTCAATAGGAGCAGAATTGTCTGCCAAATTCTTGGCAGAAATGTCAAATAAATAGGATAGCGATAAAGCTATTTGTCTTTTATAATAATTTGAAAGGCAACACTTGCCTTTAGTCAAAAACACCATAGGCATATGGTATTTACTAACAAAATTGTTAGTGTCAATTATGCTAAACTTACTACTATATGTACAAAGATTATATAGAGATATATTTAACTTATGTCTAGTGGTATTTTCTGCCTCTGACATTTGCTCACAATAGGGGAATGTGAAAAAAAAAATGTCATGCACTGCAAGCGAGTTTAACCCTTATCTTGGCAAGGCTCAAAATATCTTAAATATAAAAATTTTTTTAGTTTTTTGTCACCTATTGAGCATACTAAACTATTAAAAAATAAGAAAAAAAATCCAGGATTTTCCAGTTTCGGAAAATCATATGTATCATATTTGATACAATGCCAATAACTCGACAAAATAGTTACCTACTTTTTAGACGAAAAATGAAGATTTTAATAAAAATAAAACATGTAATGCAGCAGAAATTAGCATTTACTGCTAATTAAACGCAATCTAAACCATCATATGACTATTAAACCTGTAAAAATAAATTATATCTACCAATACCTGATCACATGGGCGGAAAATTAGATCCCGTAAAGTTTCAAAAAAGTCGTCAGCAAAAAGTTGAGTAAAATATGAAAAGTAAACAAATAATTAAAAGTAAAAAAAAAATTATTTTTTTTTACTTTGGGGCCATTTTTTGCCATACACATATTTTTCAGTGCTACGGGCTACGGCGTAGCAATAATGCTACAGCGTACGAATATATAGTTAAATAACATCTAGTACTTAAAAAAATCAAAGTTTAATAACTAAATAATACGACAACTAATATGAAATAATTGAAGCATGTTTTGTAACCCCACAAAAATTAAAAAATTAAAAAATCATGTAAAAATATTTTGACGACAACTTGGTAATGTATTAAATGTAATACAATCCTTTTGATATGAGTTCTTGGCAGTGTATCAAATATAATACATAACAGTTTCATGTAAGATTCTGTGTATTAAATGTTTTTAAATTCGAAGGCATTGTAAATATGTATGCACTAAGAGACAGTAAAGATATCAAAATGTAGATTATGGAAAAATATATACTAACATAAGAAATAAATGCAAAACTTCCAGTACGAACCGAAATCTATTGTTTCCGTGGCGCCATGTTGATTATTACTAATTAATTTACAATGACACTCGTGTCAATTATTTTTTTCTATAAGTAAGGAGGGTAGCTCGACATATTGATGGCAGAATTATTGTGTGAGGTAATAAAGTGAACCTGCTAGATTTTTTGAAGTTCCATGTATCACGGGTGTTACGATGCCAAGATAAGGGTTAACTGTTCAAAGTATTTAATTAAATTATTTTTGTTCACATTACCCCTATTCCCCATAAGAATAAGCAGTGTTGTCTTAGAATTAATATTACTGTCATTTAAAATTTGTTTTAAGATATTTTCAAAGCTACTGTGAGGCAGACAATTGCTGATTGTACTAAATCCCTTTAGGTAAAAGCTTAAAAATGAGCTCATATTGCTTCCAATTTCATCAGAATACATAATAACATTAGGTTTAGGTGTGCTTTGTTGTGTAGTGTGGAAGGAGCTATTATTATTTACATGCTGTTGTGGTAAACCGTCACACAGGCTTAGGTCGAGCAAACTGGTTGACGAATGTTCAGTCACTTGCTTACAAGTACATGACTGGGCATTGGTCAGTGACTCAAACCGTTCTGAATTAAGCTTAATCTGGGATATTAAATCATCCATGGCCAAAGAATATTCATTAATCACCTTTTTAGAACTCTCATTTATATTTTCTAAGGATTCTATGGAATCCTCCAAACTCTGAATTTTTAATTTTAAAGTCTGTGTGTCGGTTTCATATTGCAGTTGACTATTTTCTAACTGGGTAGAATATAAATCTAACTTATCCACTAAATTAACATTAATTTTACAAAATATCAATTTTTTTAAAAACAATTTATTTATTTTAGACAAGTTTTGGTTTTTTTTATGAGTCTATTTAATTTAATATATTTCTTTAGTTTGTTTCCGCTGCAATTTACTAACCTTGGTGTGGTAGTATCATAGGCTAAATCTGTAGTGGCCATAAGGTTTTCAACTGGTGCGGCAACCAACTGAGAGTCGGGCCGGACCAGTTCTTCGAACAAGCTCTGAGAGTGTGCCGCTGCTGCATTGTGTTGGGCCTCCTGTAACTCATAGATTTGTTCGTGGGCGTCGTGCAGTGCTCTCTCCAATGAGTTGATGTCCTTCAGGGCCTGCTCATACGCAGCACTACACTCAGTGAACCTGTCAACCGTCTCCTGAAGCCGGGCCCGCTCTGAATTTTCATTATTGTAGTCAGCTTCTAATGAGCACAGTTCCTTTTTAAGCTTATCATTGCTATTAAGTACTAATAATAGCTCCTTCTCACTGTCTTCCCTTTCACTGAGCAATTGAGCACAAGATTCCTTGGATATTTTCAACTCCAGCAAGGTAAGTTGGAATTTATCAGTCTCCTGCTGGCGAGCCGCTGCGGCTGCTCTGCGGGTAAGCATTGTAGACAGTTTTGCAATTGAAATTAAAGCCAAAAATAAACAAGGAATCGCTCACTCAAGCTAAGTGATATTTAGGTACGTACTTACGTGAAATAGTGACGATTGACTGTATCTACACTGCGTTCTAACCCTGTACAATGATCAACGCTTTATTATAAACACACTTAGTAAATATTAGTGATAAAAAAAACCAGAAAGGATTCCAAGGCGAACGTAGGTTTCAAATTTATAACCTGTAACGGCTACAAATCCGAGATATTACAAGACACTAGTAAACGTCACTAAAGCACTTCACTTATTATGTATACATAAAACTTAATGTTAAAACTATTTGGTTCACACTTTTAATGCTTAATATTACATGAAATATCATTAAAATTAAAATAATTACAAGGGACCTAGCAAAATCAGCTGCTTATCGTTTGACAGCCGGGGTTGCCATCTCAAACAGCCGGGGTTGCCATCTCCTCCATCTCCTCAATAATAAATTATATAAATATTTTAATCGTTAAAATGACACTTGTTAATCATAAATAGATTTTGAAACAAAAGTTGCCTCTCCTGTGGACATTAGTTAACAGTTTGTGTGCATATTGTAATGATTTTATTACATAGTTTAATATTAAAAGGGTACCCCTTTACACAGGTTTAATTAGAAAATTAAACTTTATAGCCTTTAGGTATTTCTACAGGAAAGAGGTAGATTTTAAGTAATAACACGAAAATCTCTTGGAGACAGAGATTTGAGACACGAAAATGGTTTCACAAGCTTTTATTTAACTCCCGATGTTCGTATGTAACTATGAAACTTGGCTACAAAATTCAACTCAAATCGATCAAGCTGATCTGTTGATGGGGACTGTAGATGGCCATAGGAACTCTGTGATAAAATGACTATCTCATTGACTTTATTTGTTACAATCGTCTAGAAGAGTAGTCGATGACCGTGAAACAAAGATCAAGATCCCTACCGCTTGAGGTTCAATTATTTTCATTTTCATCGTCATCTTCATCATCTATTGTCAAAACTGGGTCAAATGCACTTTCTTCATCGGGGTCGATTTGCAATGAAACAGGCTTTCCCATTGCACTGGCCACAAGCTAAAGAGCATTTCAATCCCGATTTTCTGCACCCGCAGCGTGGACCACACCCCTTTTTACAATTGCAAAATATGGTATTTAGTAGCTCATCTGGAGCTGGTGCTAATTTTGTTGTTATTGGCTCCAGGAATTCGTTTTGAAGCATCCAACCCCATTCTTGGGGTTCTAAGTCATTCCCTAACCATGTTTGTACCTGGTAATATGTACGGTTTATATGCTGATGGGCTGCTGCAGTTGTCGGTGGAAGATTTGACAGCTGTACAGGTTTATTAAGCTTTGTAGACTTAACAAACTGAGTATAACGAAGATGATCGATGTTGTTCTCAGATTATTCTTAAACCAATATCTTCGCAGGTACTTACTACTTACAATACCAACTAGTCCTAATTTTATATTTTCTACAGGACAGACAACTTTTAAAATCTGGATATGATCAATAAAGGATGATTAAATAACTTTGTAGAAGGTATTATTCACCGATATTCACAATTGACCTCATCATAGTGCGTTTGGCTGGCCGCTGCGCCTTCTATGCCGTATATCTTGAAAACGGCTAATGGCATGAAAAAATGTTTGATACCTAACTTGTCGCAAATTGTATGCTCTACAATTCTTACCTACATGTAAAAAACATCGGAGCTATAGAAATTTTGATATCCGCGAAAAACCGATTTTTATGACATTTGACCTCGAATAACTTTTGACGCGCACACGATATATGCGTCGACTTTTAAGAGGACATTTGACACGTCATAACGAAGGTGTATACGAGTTTCCAGCTTATTATCTCTCATTCCGAGGTTGACCCCCTTTTTAGGCTTAAGATGACTGGGCCAACTATAGATACGGCACGGCACACTAATACGTACACACACGATAAGTACAAAGAATTACCTACGCTACGAGTGCCTGTCTGCTTCTATTATAATTATCAAGTACCTCGATACATATAGGCCGGTAGGTATGCAGGAGTGTTAGCAAAGGGTTACAACAACTGAAATTCTTCAATTTCTTCTCAATTCCAACAATTTGTACAGACGTCCCAGCATACAGGTTTATGTCCTATATTTACGTGAAAAAGTTTCTTTAAATCTGCGATAGCTATAAAACAAATTAAACCCGATATTTCTAGATTAAGCTTTAATTGCATTCGCGCATTTCCTTAAATAATCCCAGACTGATAATGGAAACTGAATCCTTAAAGATTTGTGCGTCGACAACAGCCGGTCATTAAGCTCGCCCGATTTATAGCCAATTAAAACATACAGGGAGCCAATTAAGCGGCTCGGTTTAGTCGGCGGGCGATTATCGGCTGCTGTTTATCGGTCTAGCTGTATCTACGAACACAGGCCGTGGACGTTTTCAGGATGTTTTAGTAACAGCTTGTGACATGGCTCACCATAGGGCAAAAGTATGAAAACAACGTTGGTTTCTTTCATATCTCTTGTTTCTATATTATTGTTGTAGGTACAGTATCTGCAGAGATAACGGACCCCCCCCCCCCCCCCCTGCATAGATAATTATGTGTGGGGGTTAGTTATCTTTGCAGCTTACAACAATATAAATTACAATTGAATATTTTAAATTATAATATATCCTTCAGTTCGGTGTGCCGTAGGGCATAGCCCTCCTCCAACTGTCTCCATTGGGCTCTGCCTGCAGCAACCCTCATCCAGTAGGTACAGCCCCAGAATCAGCAGACGAATGTCATTTTCCATCTAATTGGATATGCTTGCTTTCTATATAGTACCTACTTATAGCCTCTAGGGTAATACCATAGAGTAACCTGCATGTGTGCTCCAACCTCATGAAACTAAAGTACCTACCTACCCCAGATTTTCTACAACGGTCTAGAAGTCCCCCTCTATGTCACACTCGAATATCCCTGGCTTGTGTTTGGTATCTATTATTTCTACCACATCATTAGATCATCATAGTTTTGAAATATGATGACTCGATGTTGCAGTAAGAATGCATCGCTAAAGGCGCTGTTGGTATTCAGAATACGCCTGCATTACTGCTGCAGTAATGCGGCGCAATATTGAATGAATAAATGGGTCAATTTTCAAATAGGCATTTTTTGCTGTCCCACGGCTAAAACTCGAAGTCCATAGGACTAAAAGACTGGGTATGTATATATTTTCATTCAGTGTATTATAAGCTTTAAAAATCATGCACAACTATACCAAAAATATTATTTGGTCCTGACAAAATCGCATTTGAAGTTCCAAAAATGGCGAAATTTGCCGTTTTTCGCGTGTCCCAGTGGCGGCACCGCGCAATAAAAAAAATCATACCTTTGGATGTAGGCAACGTATTATAAACAACTTTCTATTTCTATAAAGAGCATTTTCTAGAGAATCGATTTAATCATATTGATAAATTAATGCGTTATTTAATAAAACAAGGGAAGCCTTTTTATCGCTGTCCCGCGCGGCACCTGTTTTGTTATGACTTAAATATACCCCCTATAATCTTCTTTGTCTATTGAATAACGGTTAGATTAAATTTACAACGCAATAGTCCGGTTAGTTGGGCATCGATTGACATCAAATGTAAACCCGGAAACAGTTTAATTTATTTAAAAACAGATAAAAATCTCTTTCGATATATTTTGGTACGACTACAACGACATTTGTATGGACTCTGAATACGTTGGTACATAGTTGGAATAAAAATGTTTCTTTTATAATAATAGTTGCAAATATAGTGTTAAAATATATAGTAAAATAAATAAGTGAATCTGTTGTATTGTGTAGGAAATATCGCTAAAAAATATTATTGGCGACATGTCGCGACATTTGTATGGCGACATTTATACGGCTATTTTGACCGTATAAATGTCGATTGTGGCATACAAATGTCGACATAGTGCCATACAGATGTCGAGAAGGTGTTATACATATGTCGTCAGGGTCTTATAAATGCAACAAAAATAATAAATAGTGGCATATACATGTTGATAGTGCCATATAATGTAGAAAAAAAATGCCGTATAAATGTCAAAAGCGCCTTACAAATGGCTAAATAGTGTCATACAAATGTCGATCTTTAAACGTCCATATCTAGCTAACTATAAAAAGTACAGAGGTGCCTCCTACAGTATATTTTTTGTTGTTAAGAACACTTCCTAAAATGATGATTATAAATCAGATTATTCAAAAATAAAAAATTGCCATACAAATGTCGAAAAAACACCCTCTTCAAAAATTGACCCAAATGTATCTTTATTTAGGCAATAGACCTCAATGCATCATTTTAAAATACAAAATACAGTAAATTAATAAATAAAATAAATAAATAAAGAAATACAGTAATAATAAATAACCACTAAAAATATAAAAAGATATTGCTACCATTTTTCTGATGCTAAATAAAAAAAACCGGGCAAGTGCGAGTCGGACTCGCGCACGAAGGGTTCCGTACCATAATGAAAAAAAAAAACGGTAAAAATTTCCAAAAAAATAAAAGCGGCCAAGTGCGAGTCGGACTCGCCCATGAAGGGTTCCGTAACAGCAAGTGACATAATAAAATTGCGGTTTACGGTTTATGACGTATTAAAAAAAACTACTTACCAAATCTTGTTCAAACCAATTTTCGGTGGAAGTTTGCATGGTAATGTACATCATATATTTTTTTTAGTTTTAACATTCTCTTATTTTAGAAGTTACAGGGGGGGGGACACACATTTTACCACTTTGGAAGAGTCTCTCGCGCAAACTATTCAGTTTAGAAGAAAATGATATTAGAAATCTCAATATCATTTTTGAAGACCTATCCATAGATACCCCACACGTATGGGTTTGATGAAAAATTTTTTTTTGAGTTTCAGTTCTATGTATGGGGAACCCTAAAAATTTACCGTTTTTTTTCTATTTTTGTATGAAAATCTTAATGCGGTTCACAGAATAAATCTACTCACCAAGTTTCAAGAGTATAGTGTTTATAGTTTCTGATAAAAGTGGCTGTGACATACGGACGGACAGACAGACAGACAGACAGACAGACAGACAGACAGACAGACAGACATGACGAATCTATAAGGGTTCCGTTTTTTGCCATTTGGCTACGGAACCCTAAAAACGAGGTGTAAAGCAATGCAGCCTGCTTTATTACTTCGTTTTTTTAGCATCAGAAAAATGGTAAACAATCTTGTGACGTGTCTGTTTATTGAAAACGCTTTTTCAAAATAAGCCACATCAGCAAAATATTAATATGATCATTTATTGTTTTACTTTCATAAATAATAGTTACAATTGTTTGTAGAGCGTTTTTTTATAAAAATATAATACATGTTAAGATTATTACCATTATTATAATGTTAAGAAAACGAGGTGCCCTTACTTAAGTCAGCTATGTCATGAGCTGTCATAAAATGTACTCAATATGAACTTGTGTAGTTAGCTTGTACTGTATGGCATTTACGGAATAGATAAGTATATTTTAAATGGCCTACTTGCATATCTTACTCTGGCACAATTTTGGACTTACCTACTTATTACCTGCATACTTTGTTGCTTTGTGAAAACAGCCATCAGAAGCCCTTGCGTCTATGTATGTAGTTGTGAAAGAAGTTGATACCTCCATAATGTCACAGAAATAATAATAGTACTAGGTACAGAAGACTCACTCTCTAACAAAACGCGACTGTCACGATCAGCACAGATATGGCCGCTAGGTGGCGACAGCCCCACGCGCGGCTTATGGCAAACCCCAAAATTGGGGTCGAACGGATGGAGTTTTAGCTACCTGTAGCAAAGCGACGAATTTGCGGAGTGAGCCACGCCTGATATATAATGTTTAGGTTAACATTTAAATATGGATCATCAACTTGTGTTCAGTTATCTTCATGTTACGTTTATTAAACAAAATATAGGTATACGTATGAGCAAGCAATACAGCTTTTACATGAGATCTTATATTTTTAAATAAGGAGTTTTTTAAAGGTTTATTACGACTTACAGACTTACTTTAGGGTTATTACGGACTCTTTAAACAAAAACCACGAGCGTTTTCAAGGTATTTTTTATGGCATAGGTTATAATCATACTTTGCGTCTGTAGAAATTTAACATACCTATCATAAAGTCAGTATCAAACTGATAGTGACGGCCAAAATGGCCAAATACCTGTAACGAAACGCATCCTTACTTCTATGATAACAAATAAGTGTTAGACACGAGTATATATATACTCGTACAGTGTTGAAAAATTTCATTATCAGTACCTCTAGCAATAGCACCTAAATTGCGACTACCTATATACAGGTATTTATATTTCATATTATTAAAGTTCAAATTTTATTTTTTATTTGTTGTTTTTCTAAAGAGAATAACCGCCTTATTTATAAAACTTTACTAGCCTCAATTAGTTAATGACTAACGAAGAATTTCTAATTGAGTCTTGTAGCAAGTTTATGAAATTACGAATAACGCCATAGGTTTGTGTTAAAATTCTAATACGAATATTGAGATTGAGGATGGACCATTTAGAAACTAATTTAACTAATAAGAAAATTGTCCTAACTTAAGCGTCTAGTGCTGTAGTCTATCTACATACATGACACAGCAACTCAGTATGCGGCCACAACTCACACATACACTTTGAAAACTATTACAATGTGACCAAACCTCAGGTAACTCAAGTCCTACAGACTAAAAGTACGACTAATGTTTTTACTTTGATTTTTGTCGAGCCAATTTATATTATACTCGATACATTTATTTTGGAGCTTAGATATAGGTATTAATTCTCTTTCTATATCACATATTAAAAAAAATAACCATGTACTTAGGTACCTATATTTTACACGAACTTGAATTTGAACCATATAGTGGATTTGCGGACTGAAGTTAACAGTTCCTTACTTCTGTTTTTTAATATGGTTAAGTACCTACAATCGGGGAAATTATGTTCATTATTGTCCATCGTTAACAACAAAGTACACTAAACGTTACCCAAAGACTCATCAAATACAATCAAAAGCGGGAAGCAAACTAATCACTTAGACGCGGCAATCCGCGCCATGGGCCGTTTGGGCCAATATAACAAATTTTCAATTACCCACGCCGCTCGCAAATTCAGCTCAAATGTAAATTATTTCAGCGTGTGCATTATAAATATAATTGTAGGTGTTTGTAGGCGGGGCCTGCTGGTCCAATCGGAGGCTTCGCCGGCGGCGGGGCGGCGCCGTATGGGAAAGTAATGTTGTAGCCGCGAAGCCTTCGCGCGGGAAGCAGCGGAACTGGTTTTCTGAAAGATAAAAAAATCAATTAAGATTTTTCCGCTTGGTCTTGTTCGGCTATGTAGACGTTTGTATTAGTCTGGTATGGCAAACCGTATGGTAAACCGGTTTAAATTTGTTTTTTAATCCTATTGAGATTATGTTTGGCCGAGGCCATGACGCATAATCTGATTGTAACAACAAGTTATGAATTTGATATGGATTTGGGCCCGATTCGGATTTTGAAATAGACGTCTATTAGATATCTTTCAGACATCACCAAGATACGGTAACGATATGTTTAAGATCTAACCTGTCAAATTTGACATTTGCTCGATTTTGGAGATACTCTTGAACGATTTCCATAGGATATGACTTAAAAATCCAATTCACATCTAATAGATATTTTACTCTATCTAAAGTAAAAGTGACATTGGTTGCCCGAATTGCGTTGCAAAAGAGAACTAGTTGATATCTAAACTATAACGTATCTAGAATGGATCTAGTACGTGTCGTCTCTTGTGAATATCTTGAAGTTCGAATAAGGCAGTTTGTTATGAATATGAGCTGTCATTGAAGTTTCTGGTTGAAGAAATATCACTTTTGACACTAACAAATCATATGACATATTTAACGAAATGATTGAATTAAATGATTTTTGATATTACATATTTCTATTAGGTACTTACCTATATGATACCTAAGGTCTAAGCTACGAAAGTATTCGGCACGTCTATATAATCAGTATCATATCACATCAACCAGAGCTGATTACGGTTTACTAATAACTACTAAAAATTTAGACATTATCTACCACCTGGCTCGATCGTCAGATAATATCGATGTAACAAATTAATATACTAGGTAATCCTATTTACGATTTAAGTATCTACGCTGTGTATAAGCGCAAGCGTAAGGTAGACAAGTACTTTTTACTTGTTAGGTACCTATTTATATTAGTTGATTGAACCATGGCTGTTGATTTCTGTAATATATACCTAATAAAACAATTTAGACTCCTCCCAAATAATTCAAAAGACTTTGCTAAAATGTGTCCAACGACGCCTACTTAGTTGCTTCATAACACACTTGTAAACATTATCTTTGTACAATAATATTTACGAGCACTTAACTGGCCATAAAGCCCAAAACAACCGCATATTATTGGCCCATAAACATAAGGATTAACTTAAAACACCATCAAGTCGAGCATTTATATCCAGTAGCACTCATCGCAATCAAAAGGCGCAACTTGATACACTAACAATCTATATGGACGTTTAGTACCACCAAATGAGTCATAAAATTGGCCCAAAGTCCCACAAACGATAAATTTATAGCGCCTTGTCGCGCAGGTGATAAAAGTGTCGCGGGCGCAGCGATTATAGCGCCAAACGCTCTCATGTCAATCATTGATGTCAAACAAAGTATAAAAATCAATTTACAGCATCATTCCAGCCATTATGCGGTGCTCGAAATGGCTTCATTACCACTGTATACTCGTAAAAGCTGAGACGACAATACCCCTGTGATTTAGAGACCCTATTTCGAGAAATGCACTAATAATATTTTGTTCATTGTTAATTCGTACTACAGTTGGCCCCGGAACAATAAATTCGCGATTAGATGCAACGCAAGCGCATGTCCCTAGATTTATATGGTCGCCATCTTGAACTGCATTCTATTTACCTGAGTGTTATGGGTTATGGATAATAAAAGGTTTCGAAATAATTTAAAGTCGGCCGCAATGCGGCAAAAAAAAGGTTTTTGTTACGTGCGAAATGCGATTTTGCAAGGACATTATGGATGCGTTATTTCTTTTGTTGACGCCGACAATGTAGTCGTGCAACGTAGTAGGTGCAAGTACGTGTAGGTTAAAAAGTTGCAATGTAGAAGTGTACTAAGTGTAAGTATTGCTATATTTAAGTATAAAGCTAAAATGATGAATACCTACCTAATCCATGCATATATGCATAACGCTTTATTTGGGAATAAGGAAAATACTGTAAAAAAATTGATTAACGTTATTTTGGCAATTTTAGATAGGTACTCATCTATTTATGGAAATGTTAGGTAGGTAGGTAATCCTCATCAACAAAAATTATTAAAAAATAAATTCGGCTTCGGCCAAAAAGCATCCCTTACAACCCTTCCCAATACAAAAGCCATAGACAACCACCTAAGAATATTCTTTATGCCACCATTAATTTTTTTCAACACTTATTTATGGAATCCCTAAGAAGCGGCGCAGGCAGGTGGTCCCTACTTAATCAAGATGTTACGAAAACTAAAAAAACATGTAGATATATTATTTTTTACCTTGAAACTTTTGTCCGCCATAAGTTACGCGAGTTCGGGACTAGTCGGCTTTGTTTAGTTATTTATATAAGGTATTTTAACATTTTTAATGCTTGGGAAAGACGTAATGAATACATTAGCAATGAATAACTGAGTCACAGTGGAAACCAGTTGGACAAAAAAATTGCCTTATGACTTGTTAATGATCTGGACAAATACTAATTTTATGGGCTTATTACTTGCATATTCGAACAAATTTATGAGTATTTAACAATAAATTTTTGTCGCAATATATCTGACAACTTAATTATAAAATACAACGTAAATCGTTTTATATCATAAAATACAATCCAGGATAACGATGAATATTAATATATCAGTTAGATAGTTACCTACTAGGTTCAGGATGTGACAAAATGTACAGTATTTGGGCCAACAAAGTACTAATTAAATATCATGTAAAGTTTGTGATCGAGTTGAAAATCATGCAAAAAACATAATCAATGGATTTACTGAAAATTCCAATTTACATACTCCACTATTATTTTCTCCAAGTATTTTTAGTAGAAAATACCTTGCTTATGTATTATAATATTTACCTATCAAAAGCCATAAAAACACGTCTGTGTGTTGAACATTTTCTGGTCGCTATAACTCTCGTAGGGCGGAGTACCTGCGCTCGATCGGCCGATAGTGCGTTGATTTAGTCATCTCCCGCGCAGGATTTATCTTATGGCCTGCTAGCTTTATGCGCGGCGCGGCTGAATTCATCGCACAACCACGCTGATATTCTGGAATTTTATGTATACTTGTGAATGCCAGAGCTACAGATCTTAATGGTCTAGATTCGCATTCGAGTTACGATATTCGAGGTACCTATTCACGTAAAGAAAACTTCTGTTTACCTAAAAAAGACTAATTAAATCATTTTGCTTGAAATATTCTAAACTTAATAAGACATTGTCTATGGACAACTGTACAAACAATTTGTGATGAGTTTGCAACATTCACGTAACCAGTATCATGCAACTATTTTCAGACAATCGCTATCTCATACCAGTAATAAAAACCATAAAGAAAAACGAAAACTGCCCAGCAACAACTCGACGCTAAAAAACCATCCCTGAAAGTTTCATCCGGGCAAGGGCAAGGGGCCGAAAGATAAAAGAGATATACAAGTGGCCCTCTAGCACCATCAAGTCGTTACAACTGTAGTAAAATATTTCAAATTGTGCCCAATGTCGTGGAAAACGGAAGTTACGCATTTTGCCCTCTCGGCTCGGATCGGTCACTCGCCCTTCGGTATATATAAGTAGATTGGATAGTCGTTAGTTTTACATTTCGATGTGGCACTTATTTGCTAGCTATACGTATAAAGATGTTGTGAATATTAATTACTTAACAGAGATTAACCTATTTCTTATAAAATTAGACGTCTTTAATTTGTTAATAGGTACCTAATAATCTAAAAATACGAGAAATATTGCGCTTTTTAACTTTGCCACAATCAAGATCATGTTTTTACCTTATTTTAATTCAAAAGTAACCACTAGCATTAACTATATAATTACAAATATTGATGTTAACTGATTTCGTATGCATGTGTGATATAAGGGACGTATATTATACGTATGGTACGAGTTTAAAATAAATACCTTCTTGAAATAATATTTCTTCCCAAGTTTACCTAAATATTTATATTCATATAACACAACAGATAAAACAATAAATCGGCATACATTTATTCCAGAAATTTTAAAGCCCGACGCAGTAGTAGTCAATGATGTAAAAACTGATACTTCATGGGGTACATTACGTAATGTATCGAATATACATACATATACGTACCTATATACCCTTTGGTGTACATTACGTAATGTATCGAATATACATACATATACGTACCTATATGAATCGCGTAAAAAAACACACGTGACTAACTTAACTCACACAAGAATGGAGGGATATCTATCCAGCATTCACATAGCCAATGTACACCGAAAAACAACAACAATTGAATTACCAACGGCATCATAAATATGATACATAAACCCATTAACACGGCTGCCCACTCCCAGGGAGCAACAATGGTTCTCAATTAGATGCAAATATGATCCCAGAGATATTAGAGGGTCATCCCGACTGGAAAATTTCCCAAGTGACTGGACAATGGATTTCTATGTAGCCGTTAGTATTTGTTAGGTAAAATTTTATTATAATAAAATTAAAACAGATTAGATCAAGTTTTTCAATCATGGCGATCAATTAGTTATTGGGTTTCGAAATGTGTTTTCGTACCTACTTAACCATTTTTGAAATTTTAAAACAGAAAGGTAGGTAGAGAATTTTATCTTGCTTTCAAGTGATAAATATTTACACAGTCATTTTCTTCCACGATTAAATATTCCTTGATTATAAATTGTTATTAAGACAAATTAAAATAATTTGAAAAGACAATATTCGTTAGGTACCTAATACTACTTCTTATCCAACATTGTACAGTTTTGTACACTTTTATTATATTTTTATCACGTTCAAATAATTAGTATTTGTATTCACCAGATATTTAATTAAATATATATTAACTCGATTTAAAGTAAACCCACTTAATGGCACAGCTTAATTAAATTAAGTATACAGAGTTAATTGAATCTGTCGTGTGCTCCGGAATGGCTTTTAAGCCACTTAGCGTTTGTTACGGAAATTGCAAACGAAATAACCGAATAAATAACGAAACACCCATTATGTACGACTGTATAAATATTAATTCAAATTATTTGAGTTTCGCTTATTAATACCTACAAAAATGCTTCATAATTAATTAATCTTATTGATTAAGTTGTGTTCAATAGCCATAAATCACATGCCTAATTATTTTATTTAGACCATTGTAATGTAGACTACATTATTTAGGTTTTCAACTAAACCTATTATTTAGTTGAAAACCATGCAGTATAAACAACACAAACAATAAACAATATTTATTTGGTAGCATACAATGTTTAGGTAATGGGCTAGTATCTCTTTTTAAGTATTGTAAATACTTGTATTAAGAGAATACCGCTCTTCCACTATAGGTAATTTACAGTTTCTTTTAATGCTATTACATTAGTTAGGTTAGGGTAGAAATTTACAATTACTATTACAATTTAACATTAAACTTAAAATTACAATATCATGCAATATAAATATTAGACTAAAAACTAATGTTAGAAGAAAATTTTATACAAGCAATACCAGTTTATTTTCTGAACAGTAGTCCAGCGACTAGTGTACGAAATAGGTAGGTAACAGTATATATTATATCATAGTTATTCTTCTTCAGTTATTCAAACTAAATCAATTTTTACAGCAACAGTAAGAACGTAATCTGAAATAAAGTATCGAAATTGAAAAGAGTAAACATGGAGTATAATTTTTATCGGTTTATGAGTACCAAGTTCAACGTCAAAAGTCAAAAAAATCCGCCACATAAAGTCGCTATCATACAATCGAAATTAGATACGCTCTCATTTTAAAATACCATTGCTTAAATTATTGTTTACATGAATCTTGGCATAAACATTTTTGTAACATATTTTATCTGGTAGGTACTAGTTTTCTCTGCTAAAAATGATTTTGCATAGAAAATAGAGCGAGTAGAAAAAAGTATTGTAGGTAAAACCTCATTTTATGTTCACATGGCTCTTGATATTACCGTTTAGTTTTGGTACTTTTCGCAATAAATAACAGTTTGATAGCATTCATTTGAAATTATTTTTCCTATTAGGTATATTCAATTCAAAAGACTGCAAGACGACAAGTAGGCTCAGGATCTTTTTCAATTTCATAGAACGAATAGGATATCATTTTTTTTGTCGTCAATGATTCGAAACTCACCTCATAGATGGCGTTACGCGTTGCACCGTTGATCGATGTCCTTATAAAAAGTAAACCATATATGGAATAGTTTACCAAATTATTCCAGAAGCATTTCAATGATAAAAATAATTAGCCCAACTCAAAAAATTGCTGAACTTAAAAGTACCTAATAAAGAAATTAATTTTGATCAATAGTTGTTCTAGGATACACATATGTGTAACATAGTTCGCAAGCAGTAACAAAATATTTTGTTACTATTATACAAACATTTCTTTCAGCGTTCTGACGTAAGTGAATGTTCTAATTATTATGTCCGATTCCCCACCTATAAAAGTTCATAAAGACATTACAATGATAAAGCATATTTCAATTTAAATTAAAACGTAGCTTTCGGGAGGCTCGCATGCCAGAAGCTCGTCCATATTGCCGGTAGTCACGCGACCTTAATCTGCTAATGAGAGCTTTTACTTTATTCACATGCTTTTGTTTTTTTTAGTCGGCTAAAAGCATATGCTTGTAGGGGTTCAATTAAGTTTTTACTCTTTTCTTCCTGATATTCTTATTTGAATTTACGGCTGAATAGATTTTATGGAATGGCAAGATTTTCTCAAACAATTATATTGGTTATTAGTGTAAACACATAAATTTTACTGATGTATAGTACCTAGGCGTAAATATTTATGAATAATTGTATAAATTGTATTAATTTGACAAATATTTATAATGTTCTTAAACATGTAGTTACCTACATTTGCATGGAATACTTTAGCTTATATGTCTATAAAATAGACCGCATTAAAGAGAGAAAGCTAGGTGCTAAAGTCTTCAAAATAAAACCAGTTAATATCATTGTAATCCTTATTATCAAATGCAAACTACGTACTTCATCAGCCGAAATCCCATTTTAATACTTGAGCGTATCTCAATTTGCGTATTAAATAGATATGTGCGCAGTTCACAGATATAGATCAGTAAACAAGGCAGCATCGAGGGCCTACACATGATCCGGCGTGCATAATGTCCGAAATGAAACATAAATCGCGCGTCGGACGATTAAGTACATTAACTGCGGGTCACTTCAGCCCTCTGCCGTCCAATGAACAACCCTTTGCGCCCCACCGTACCTAGACCTCCCCTTGGGGAGTTAGTCGAAGATTAAAACATAAACGTGTCGTTCTCGTGTTCTTTGCAGGTCAAAAACCGGAAAGCAGAAAACAGTAAGAAAGCTCAAATTTTATTAAGTCAAAAACTAGTTTCGTCGATTCTCCTGTCTTCTTTGATACTTACTTATTTTAAATTTTCTGCTGTTTTTTTTTTCATTATATAGTTTGTCCAGCACGTTAAAAAGATTGTTACAAGTTTCCACGTTACTGTGATTGTACCTGTGAATTCAAAATCACCTGTATTTTTATACTTATTGCAGTTTTTCTCTAATTATTCTACTATCTCTTAATGTGGCTTTGTCTAGTGGACACAAGTGCAGATCAATCCCATATCTCATTGAATTAAAATTAATATAAGATAACTATAAAATTTTGCAATAATAAAAAAATCACATAGTTATATGCATGAGTTATATCATTGTCCAACCTACAACAAATTCTGAAATGCCCCTTTTTATCAGCTCAGTTTACATTACACCGGGCCGCACCAGATCCATGGTGCCCCCCTTTCCCCCTGATATACAGTAATGGTCGCGCCACAATACCATGCCCGATAAATATGTTGTGTACGTACGTATGCCGATTCGCGTACCGCGCGATATTGTATTGTTTATGTCGTATTAAATTGTTAGAATGCTGCTGTTACTGCGAGCGTATTCGGTTGGCTGTAACTTGTGTATTTATTTGTCTGTATTGTTTTGGCGTAGTTGGAATTGGTTGAGAATACGTGACGTTTACGTTTATTTACTTACCTTACGTTTGTAAGCATTTAATGTATTAATTGTTGGTAACTTGGCAATATTTGCTTGAAACATTGACTTAACTGTAACCGTAAATAATTAATAAGTAAATTTAGACATATATTTGTCAATTCTATTTAGATGTATCTGTCAGTTCTATCATATACTAGGTTAGAGTGGCGCTAAACCGCTACCCTCCATTACTATCTCGAATTTTCATATTAATCATCAATTTTTTTATAGTTACGAGCAAATAAACTAACTTGTATAATATCTCTTAACTATGTAGATATTACACAGGTACCTAAACTATTTAAATTCTAAATTATAAGTGGGAAAATTAAGCAAATCATTCCCAACCACATTCTAAATCATATAATAATCATTCTAAACCCCTAAAATATCACCTAAAGCGACGACACTTAGCGTAATTCATACGAGTGTTACCAAGGTCCAGTTCGTAACACAGGTGAGGCTTTCATCACGGTTTAAGCCGGATTAACACGCCGCCAGGGGGCGCCCGTATCGCGCGCCGCCGGCTCCGGCCCCGCATAACCAGATATAACCGGATCTAACCGGTAGTGTTGCTAATGATAATAACAACTCGAGTATTCTGAGTCTAAAAACTCGAATCATTTGGCCTCAAGCTCTGCGTTTAATAATATTTTTTTGAAATATGTATGTCGAATCTTTGAACGAATCTTACTTAAATGAGCCTCAAAATACTCGATTCATGTAATAAAGGCTTGGTCATAAATTCTGTAAAGTATTTTATAAGTGACAAACAAGAAACTTGGCATTGATCTTCTTCTATCTACCTACTATTGTAATCTTTACAGTTTTTGTGAAACAACACACCGTAGATATTTTTGTAAACATTTGAGTATTCTCTAGAATTTACTCAAGTCTAAAACAAGTGGGACTCGATTTTATAAATAAAAAGGAAAGAATTAACTCCAACTACAATCGAAATAGCCAAGCAGGGTCAGACTTAAAAATAAGGGTTCCATAGACTCGAAATCGAGTCCTCGCCATCACTAAAGCGGATTTCACCGGATTAAATCCGCCCGCCGGCCTGCCTGCGCATTGTCGCGATATCGGTTTGTTTATTTTACGTTTCAAATTGTTAATTGGGTGTGTTTTAACTGTTCGGTTCGGGGAATATTTAGAGAGTTTGTTTTCGACAGCCCGTGTTTTATGCTTTGTGAAAAAAATCGGTAGTAAACCATATCTATTTGATTCCTAAACTAATCGAAATCATTGTCAAACGCACAACTCTTTTACTGAATTTTGAGCTCTTTGTTTCTACATTGTAGGTATGCTTGTTATTTACATTCTTCTTATTTGTTATTATCTATTGTCATTTACATAAAAATATAAAATTAACAATTAAATTACACACTAAGTGCCACCTCTTCCAGTAGAAGTTAATATCAAACCAACCTACATAATTAACATTTTATCTTAATTATACATGTTCCTTAAGCCCAAGAGCATTCAAATCTAAAAATCCACTTATAGTTGCAAATGGAATAAAACCGATACGACAGAAAACACGTATAAATACAGTCTCCCAGAATCCGACCCCCCGCGGCACCGTAGACCCTCTACGCCGTAGCACTAACATATAATCCTTTTCGCTACAATAGCAATTTCAAACTTCCTTAGGGGCTTCGGATAATCTTTCTTTATATCGAGCTACGAGCGGTCTACGTCGCTCTTTTATCCCTTTCCTACCAATGTCTAACAATAAGAACAGAAAGAGATCGGCCTAGGCTTGAAGAAAGCACGCTTTCTCAATAAGGAGGGTGCATTAAGCGGTAATGTGTATTTAAATTTGGCCTCGAGTGTAATAATTTCGCTTTTTTAATTTAATTTCTAATGGGACTGTAAATCTTGGGGTGATAGCTCTCGGGTAATGTAGCATGGGAATTTATGCACGAACTAAAGATTGGCTACTCTGCAATAAAAGTTATTGAAAGCGTTAGTTTTGAAGTTTTATGCATAAAAGTGGTAGAATATATTACTTTAACAGAAGCCTTAAAAAATTACGATGCTTATTCGTTCTTACTTTTTTAACGTTTCTATTTTAGCGTAGCTGTAATATTGGTAATTCACTGAGCTGACAGGCACCTGATATTATTGCAATTGCAATGGATTAATATATTGCAAAAACCTATAAATAATATTATTAAAACGCTGAGGTGAAACTTTAAATTCAAAAAATCCCATTTCAACCACCCGCATTATCACGCAGCCCGAAAATTTCAAATATAATAATCTATATCAATTTCCTTATTAATTCCACGAGTGGCAAAACCGTTACTTTCATAGCTACTTTAATGGGTAATTTTCATAAACAAAGTCGAGAATCCCTGAGGATGCGGCCCTCCCTCCCCCCGAGGGGAGGCGCGGGTTCGTGAGATAGAAAACAGCTCCGGAGCTCGTATAATGGGTTTTTGGAACGGCGTCGTCCGTCTTGCCCCCCCTTCCCCGGGCGCGGAAGGATGAATTCTTATTTCCTCATCGCGTCCGGCGAACCCTCCAGGAAGATTGCCTTTTCCAACCTACAGTATAACATAACAACGGCCTGTTTTCAATTTTGTTGGCGTTATTTCTTTTTGTTTTTCGCTTATTGGGAATATATATTTTTTGTAATGGCCGTGCGTGTAATGGGTTTGGAGACAGCGTTTCTATGATTTAGCATTCGATAGGTAAGAAATATTTGTTTTGACTACTCTGACTCGTTAAAAATACCCAGTTATAATATCAGGGACTGTTACTCATACACATATAAGTATTGTTTTTCACTAGAAACACGACATTCTAATAAAATGAAG
Source organism: Cydia fagiglandana (assembly GCF_963556715.1). Classification (NCBI taxonomy): domain Eukaryota; kingdom Metazoa; phylum Arthropoda; class Insecta; order Lepidoptera; family Tortricidae; genus Cydia; species Cydia fagiglandana. The sequence goes on along the minus strand of NC_085933.1, from coordinate 7,216,432 downwards.
TTTCGGCGAATATTTATGGCTGTAGGTGCATGTACCTATATCGTTAATTATACCTGCATCAGTGACATCAGTACATGTCAATAGTGCCTACCTAGTGCCTACACTAAAAACATGTTTTAGTATATAATGACGTCTAAAACAATATGGATTGCGACATCGAAATTAAAAGATTTATTCTGACCAGAAAAATAAAAGAATTATTCATGCTGCATCATGCGGTCAAAACATATTGCAGGTGACTCTAGGTAGGTACCTACAACTGTCATTCATTTGTCTAACAGAAATAGCTTGATTTTTAAGACCCTTATATACTGTATCTAATGAATTAAAACATCTCAACGCACAGAACTAATATTAACCCCTCAACTGCCTTGTCCCGTATCCGTCCCAGACAATTTGGACTGTAATAAAATTAATAATTTGGTTATTAATTCAGTAGCAAATTTTTGACACTGGCGTTCTAGGGGTTAACCCTTTACCAGGCTGACAGTTCAAAAATGACAACCGAATGTCAGTCTTACTCATCTAATATAGAACACATGTTTGATGTGCCGTATGTGGCAAATATTATATCCCTTAGGGCCACTTGCATCGTCCACTAACCCGGGATTAAGCATTTAAACCGTTAACATAGTGTCTAATTGTACTGGTAATCATGGTAACTCCAGGTTTAATCGGTTAACCCCAGGTTAGTGGAATGGTGCAAGTGAGCCTTAGCCTGGTAAAGGGTTAATAAGTGTAGGCTAGTAATCAAAAAAACTGCGTTCATTCTTGAAACGCCGTTATGAAAAAGCTTAACAAACCACCCAACATGAAATGAGCTGCTACATTATTTCATTTTTAGGGTTCCGTACCCAAAGGGTAAAACGGGACCCTATTACTAAGACTTCGCTGTCCATCCGTCCGTCCGTCCGTCCGTCCGTCCGTCCGTCCGTCCGTCTGTCACCAGGCTGTATCTCACGAACCGTGATAGCTATATAGACAGTTGAAATTTTCACAGATGATGTATTTCTGTTGCCGCTATAACAACAAATACTAAAAACAGAATAAAATAAAGATTTAAATGGGGCTCCCATACAACAAACGTGATTTTTGACTAAAGTTAAGCAACGTCAGGAGTGGTCAGTACTTGGATGGGTGACCGTTTTTTTTTTGCTTTTTTTTGTTTTTTTTTTTTGAATTATGGTACGGAACCCTTCGTGCGCGAGTCCGACTCGCACTTGCCCGGTTTTTTTTTCTTCCCATTCTTCTTCATTTAAGCAATGAAAAGCCTTTTTCATAATAGCGCCTTAGTCACTTCCGTTTTTCTTAAATATTTTTCTTAAGAGGGGGCCAACTCAATTTGTAGTTTAGGTATTACAATGCATGAAATGCCCTTGATTGAAATGTATAAAAAAATTTACACAGAAGCTAGAATATATTTTGTACTGCAGAGTCAAGTCAAAAGAGATCATCCATTAATTACTTCCCAAGTTTTGGGTCAAGAAAATGAAGGTATTTATTTAAAGAATAAAGTAAAAAAGTTAAGTCTTCTTCCTCGCGTTATCCCGGCATTTCGCCACGGCTCATGAGAGCCTGGGGTCCGCTTGACAACTAATCCCATGATTTGACGTAGGCACTAGTTTTTACGAAAGCGACTGCCATCTGACCTTCCAACCCAGAGGGTAAACTAGGCCTTATTGGGATTAGTCCGGTTTCCTCACGATGTTTTCCTTCACCGAAAAGCGACTGGTAAATATCAAATGATATTTCGTACATAAGTTCCGAAAAACTCATTGGTACGAGCCGGGGTTTGAACCCGCGACCTCCAGATTGCAAGTCGCACGCTCTCACCGCTAGGCCACCAGCGCTTTTTTGAAAGTAAAAAAGTTAAGTAAAACGTTAAAACTCGCACGATCGCCAAATCATCCGCCGCAAGTTTTATTTCTTTCTAAATTTCAGGCTTTAAACACCCCCTGATGATGATGATCATGATGATGAAACACCCCTTCTTAAGGCAAAGGAGGCTGAGGCGCCTGATGTGATGGCCGTTAAGCAGCAATCATCGCAGTTGTCTGAAATGAGAGTTGTCCTTAGAAGGATAAACAAGTAACGTGTGCGCGGAAGTACCGAGACCGAGAATTTGTATTTTACTTTCCCGCTTTGCTAGGTACCTATGTGTAGAATTGTAGATTGTAAGGCGAATGGGAGGTGGCTTGATTTTACCGTGTTGATTTAAAAATTCCACAGCTTCATTTAATAATTAGTTGACATAGTGAAAACATTGTGACTTAACTTAATTCAATAGCTAAGATACAAATTTTATAATAATCATAAATATATTTTGTAAGTATACATACCTAATACATATGTATATGTATAAAAAACACCAATTTATAAAATGATTATATAGTGTTCCACTTTTCTTTTTGGTCAATCCATTTCCTAGTAACGTACCTACCTACTTAATTAATTACAATAACGATTTTTTTCTGTTAATACATTTTTAAGGTTTTGACACATGAACCAATAAGAAAAACATTAATTATGTACGTATATAAACTATATTTTCTAAATAAAATAACTAAATTGTTACAGAAAACAGTATCCACCTAACACGTCGGCAGCATTCCATTCCTTTACAGCAAAATCTACTGCATGCAGTAACTAGGTACGTTCATTTTCTGTCATACGCAATATTTTCTACACAAACCAATTTCAGCAAAGCCAGTGTAATGTAGCCCTTTAATATCTCGCCACGTACCAAGGCGAGTAACTCTCCTCCTCTCACGTACCGCAATAATGGTACAACTGATGCTGCGTTTCATCACCCAAATTGCTTTTCTTATAACTGAAGGAATGTTTAAAACAAGCAAGCATGTGTTTTATGGGTGAGGGCTTGTTTCATTGATTTTATGAGTTTTCTGACGCTTTACACGGTAAACATAAGGCGGGACATAATACAATAGGTAGCTTAAGGGTCTTTGAGTGTTGCACTATCCATAGAGGGCCCATTACCTAGTAGACCTAGGGGCAAAGCCATGATGATAATTGTTGCAAATGCCAATCGAAATCTAACTAGGTATTGTAAACAAATATGTCACGTGTTTTTTCATTTCATTCTGATACATTTATTTTTACGATTAATATCAATGGGACTGCGTTATGGAATAACGAACTAAGTAGTTCGTTATTCCATAACGCAGTCCAATGTTCGATTTACATTTTGGCTAGGCCAGCTTATATTTAATATAAAATATGGCATATTTTCTCCATGTACTCGTATAACGAGCACTGCCATTTTTATTGAAATTCTATGCAATTCGTGTATGTTATTGCAGCTAACTTCTAACAATATTACATAAAGTATTGCAAAAATTCATAAATAGCATGTATTCGGTATATACCTATGTAAGTACAGTCACCACACGGGATTGTTATGCCATTTAGGGTTCTTGCTAAATTGGAAAATCCATAGCAGAAACACAACTAATTTAGCTAGGACCCTAAATGGCGCAACAATCGCAGAGCGTGATGGTACATACATTTAATTCATAGCTCAATTCTAGAAGGAATTGTAAGGTTTAGTTTGAGCCTGGTATATTTTTTCTTCGAATAAATAAAATAGGTACAATTTTGTTTTTATTTTCTATTTCCATCTACATTCGCAACTTAGCACACATTATTCATGAAAGAGAAACATCACCATAAACCCAGTAAAGACCCGAAAGTAAACTATCTCTTATACAGACGATTTGGCCTCTCATAAATAAATTCAACGGTATAACAATAAAGTGGGATGTACATGCATCATGGCCCCGCCGCCTACCGCTAGCTTTATGCTTATCTTGGACCCGTAAAGTGGTATTAATGCATATAAACATATCAAGAGACAATAGTGGGGCTATCCGTCGTGGATTTGTAGGATTTTTTTGAATACAGATTGACCCTTAAGTCGTTTGTTATTTGTTGATTTATTTTTTTGTAGTTACAAAAGTTATATGAAAGTTCTATTTGATAGAAAATGTAAAAATATTATACACTAGCTGCCTTTATATTTTTGTAATTGAGAAAAAGAAGAATCAGAAAGTTTTACATTTTACTTTAGATATACATACCTATATAGGTACATATATTTAAATAGAGCAATTACAGAGCAATTCGTAAGTATATATTCGAGATTTAACAACAAATGAAGGCGCCAAAAGAGCATAATTATAGTGGCTCTAATATATAGTTATAAATTAAAAAGCCTAAAGGAACCATTTTTCCTTGTTCACATTTGGAAAAACGACAAAAACCTATCCTGCCCACGTCCAATTTTACAGTCACCCCAACGGATACTCGATCTTCCTTTTGCAGGCTCGACGGAAAAGTTCTCCAGATCCGTTTCCTGTGTTTGCCGTCCCCTCCCCCTTCCTCCCCTATCTTCCGCAAATAAATACATTGTCCCCCGGGAATAAATCTGGTTGATTCGAAAAAGAACGTTTATTTGTTTTTATGGGACGCGGGTAGGTAAAGGCTGTAGAACAAGTCACTATCGCGGCGTTATGTGAAGCTTGTGAAAAGGAGTCATGAGTATATATTATTATGACTTTAAAACAAATAGTTTTTAAACAAAGGACCGTAAAATTGAAATTAGTGATCTTCTACGTAAAAAATCCCTACAAGCACGCGCGACAGGAATATCTGTTCTGTTATAAATAATTCATTGTTCAACAAAACAACATGTATTTAAATGTGTTAGGCCCACTTGCACCATGCCACTAACCCGGGGCTACCCGGTTAAACTTGGCGTTACCATAGTTACCAGTACAATTTGACACTAGGTTAACGGTTTAACCGCTTAATCCCGGCTTAGTAGAATGGTGCAAGTGGGCCTTAACGTAACATAAACATTAACAATAAAGCTACACTTTCTTTAATTTCAACGGTTTTATAAATTACTACTCATTATTTGACACTCATTACCTACCCAAATCTACAGCCATAGCCAACCTGTTGTTTTTTTTTGCACAAACAACAAAAATTAAACACAAGTAACCACAAGTATATATTAACTTCTGAAATACAGGTATTAATTCACATATTAAGCAATTATAACATTTACACTTTATAAATAATCAGCACTGCCCACATTTTCTCATATTATGTAAAGCATACATTTATTAATTCAAAGAACTCCAATTAAAATTACATGTGTGAAAATGAGTCAAATTACGTAAAATTGTCTACGTTACTTTGAAGCAAGCGGGAGATAGCGCTCGGGGTATCAGAGGATGCGGGAAATTAAAATTAATGGTAACAAACACTCCATTATGACTAGACATAACTCGGGGGCAAATCTCGAATTAAGGATCTAAAGTCTAATATACTGGATGTGAACGGAAATCAGTGCTACACGACTATTGAGGTCATATCACTCATATCATGCATTTGTAGCAAATTACACAGTTCAGTCAACTTTTTGATTGCTATAGGTAGTTATGTTAGGTATAACGTTTAATCTTTGGTACAAACGTCATAATACCATTATTTTTAGTTTTACATCTTTATGCGAAAATAAGTCTAGTCAATGGACATTAGACTGAGTTGTATATGTATGCCAATAGATGGCATTCGGACCTACTCCTTGAGTATAGGTTGATGATTTTTTTTTCCAAAAGCTAGCATAGTAGAGGTAAAATATTTAAATTGTAGGTATGTACCTACTTAAATTACGAGTATGTATATGTACTACTTGTATGTGTGTTAGCATACAGTTTGCATAAGTTATCAAAGGTTTTACCGTTATCTTTGGGAAACATTAACTTAAAAAAAAGTTATTTGTGAATAGAATGCTGAATTCTTTATACGATTCATAAGGTAGAGATATACGACAGCCAGACTAATCAGGCTAGGCAGACTAATTGGACACATTTATACGTAAATCCCTAGCTTTTTACCAGGGTCTACTTGCGTATTCATATTCATAAGTATCAAACTCTTAGCCACTTCCATATTTCCTAAATCAGCAGTCTAAGCTACGCTGGCCCTACATTCCTGTAGCTTTCTGAACAAGGGCTTTGCCCGACTCAACAAATCTTTTATTACAAGATCCCGGAATCCGTATAATTTCTTAATGTTGGGGGATCAAATAATACTGTTTAGTCTTGTGTAATAACGGCCCTGCAGGCAACAATAGCACCGATAGTGCCGCAATAAACCGCCGTAAATGGCCCGGAACTTTTCTCTAATGGTTTATTTAAAAATCTCACAGTTTTCATTGCGAGTCTCCGAATAAATCGCTTTTTATAATGTCTGAGACGTTCCCGGTCTCCTTTATGCGATGTTTGCACTTTTAACTTGTTACGGGTAATTTAAAGGCGTGTTTTGAACGCTGTATTGTTCAGACGTCCATTTTGTAAGTTCAAGAACTTACATTTCATACATACTTCCATAGATATACCTACTCGCATATGCGTCGTAGCGGTGTGGCGTACAAGATACTTATGGAACTAGATTACTACCAGCTTTTCTGTTTTGAGCCAATAGAATAGATTTTCTACAGGTCTCAAAAGCTTTACCTTTAGTTAACTCAGTTCCACCCCAAAATCATGACTAAATTTCCACTTATCGTCTCATTCGTGATTTTACGTCCCCAAAATCTTTTTCATGACACAATGTAAGAGTTGGGAGCGCAAATTCTGCTAGTCACGTATTCCGATTGCATATTAACCGTGGATGATAAGGACTAGTGTTACTGTGGTCTGCAGATCTGTGACAACTACGCATAGTGGGAGGTTACATTTATTCTAGTTCATCTCAACTCTGAATTCATAAGTTCTGTAGGCGTTAAAATCGACACCCTAATTTGACTATTCCTATTGATTGCATAAGCTCAGGCGAGCCGTGGTCAAAAGGAAACCTATATTTCTTGGCCTATCGTAGTTACGTAATACTCTGGAGCACTTACACTGGTTTTAACGAGCATTCGCTTAGTCACTGTTCGATGGGCGTTTGGAACAACGGCCAGTATCGACGTCGTCAGGGTCCAGACAATCGCGTTTACGGCGCATAAAAGTTAGTCTTTATAGTCTCTTCGTATATAAAAGTGGCGTTTATGCCTTTTTAATTAATTGTCCTGTCGTTAAATGCCATATCAGCTTTGTAGTTGACACCGATGGCCGGAAAATTGTTAACGGAGTAGTGATTTAACAAAAAATGGGCAGTAAACATAAAAGGCATAAAGATGTCGTAAATCGAGTATCAAAGGACAGATTTATGCGTATTGATAATGAATTTAATGTTTCCTTTATAAATTTGCAAAATTTATTCTAACTAGTTTAAAACTGGATTACACGTAATATTTTGTGTTATTCTAAGCTTGTTATTTCGTAACTATTTTACTATGCATGGCACAGGATGGTAATATCTTAATCACGTCGGCTTTTCGAGTTGAAACACCCAATTAACCGACTGCAGTAGGCGGGATTCGATGTCTTCATCCTATTATAAATTAGATATAATGTTAGCTAAGGGCCCGACGTGAGTTGTGGCACGATAGTGCATTAGTCACAGCACGATACCTGCTATTAGAAATAACTTATTAAAGCTATCGTATTATAAATAATACCTTCACAAAATTATTTCTCAATACTGACTTAAAGTTTACGACAACATTCACATACAAAAGAGAATTCTATTGTTATATGTATAAAGCAGAGAATGCTTTGCATTGAGCGCAAATTGGAAATGTTCCGGTAGAACAGTTGTAGAACTTCATTGACCGTAGTTAATATTATCGCAGCATGTTCCCGTATTGTTTGTAGATTTATACTATTGGTATTTTATGTTAAAATGAGCCACCTTTACTATAAAGTAATTATGAGACACCTCCACGTAGACAAATTGATAGAAAATTTGCGAAATAGGTACATAAAATACACTATCGAGTTCACAATTTCATGATACTTAAAGTAAAATTAATTATTCATAAAGTATAATCCTAAAACAACGGAATTATAAAGTACCTATATACTAACCGGTTTCAAAATACTTACGATGTGTAATATTGTAAAAAGTTTTTTTGCTTGTAAAATATTTCTAGCCAGGAAGAGTGCGAGCATGACCAAAGCGTGTCCCATGTTAACTGACATAGCTTTTAAAAGTGATAACGGACCTTTGTTTTGCAAGTAAAATTTATAGCAACAATCACACTAAACGCTAACCCCGCCGCTGCGCGAGTATTTTCGAACCCAATTAATTTCGGCCCTTTTTTACCCCGTCAACAGTAAAGAGTATAAAGTGGCCATACACACAAATACAAGTGGCTATAAAATGAATGTAGCTGAGTCAGTGAGCGTGGGCATTGCGCATGTGCAGTACATTCCGGTACTTTTATTGATTTCAGTAGCACTAACGGCCCATAAGGCCGATGTGCCGGACCGGGTCCCACTCCATGCTTATTATTTGACGTTTTAACAGAATTTTACTTGGTAACTTTTTAAGTACGCTTGTTGAAAGTTTTTGAAACTTTTTCGGGGTATTTGTAATTACAATTAGGACTGGCATTGGTTGAATCAACATTTATAATGTTTATAAATGGGCTTCAAAATAGGTATCTATTTCTTTTAGATTAATAACTGTTCAGATGATACATGACGACACAAGGATGATAAGAATATTTTAATATAATACTATTATGTTTGTATAAAATTTGATGAAGAAAAAAAAGCTAATATCAAGTAACATCGCATTTCTTCAACAACCACAAACGTCTCGCACGACATTCATTAATGCCCCATTAAATCCACGGGCACGTAATATCCAAACCAGCCCACTGTCTAATAAAGGCTATTTGTCTCGCAAACCAAACGTTGCCAGTTCGGGAGTCGATAAACAGAATAAACACCCAGCTCACGTAGTTTCGGATTAACTGCGAAGGGAGTGGCCGATCTTAATTGTCGCGTTCCGCGCGGGTGGACCGTGCAGCATTGTTTCTGCACTACTCATTAGGGGGGTTGACTTTGGCTGGATTTATCTTAAAATAAAACTACATGTTGCATATTCATATTGACAGATCCTGGAATAGATAAGTCTCATCCAGAATAAAATAAAACATCGCGGCAGAGGTATATTTATTTTTATGATTATTTGAAGAACTAAAGAAAAATATTAATGATTATGGTAGATTTGACTTTAATTTGCAAACGATTTACCTATGAGCCACTTCGTCAAGCTAAATGCCATAACCTTTCACATTTGAAGTGACTGTAATGTGCCATAATTTATAATATTCAACTTCAAGAAATTTCTGCTCACGTCGATGTAAGGAAAATTCAAGCCGATATTAGATATTTATGCTTTGGCAAGAGTTACTTGTCAGTGGAGCATACATAGGTAGAGGATACGGATATTATAACCCCAAAAAGGTATGAGTATTTTAATCTACCGCTACTGACAAATCGGTTTACCAGACTAGTTTATTGGAATAAAAGAATTTTAGACTATTCAATTCAGTTCTTTACTTATTTTAAAGCTGAATCTCACAATTTCTTGAGCTATATTTTACTAAGCTGATTCATACTTACAAGAATTTTTACTATAACCACAGCAGCAGTAGTCAACCCTTCAAAAATATATGAAAAGGCATTAGTGGTGACCGCCGGATTGGCTAACGGGGCGACGGCTGCGGCGCCTTTATTAAAACAAAATTACAAGCCGCAGATTGTGCCGAAGTCGAAGGTTTCATTTCGGTGTAGAAATGCTTGTTCGAAATGTTTAATACCTCTGAACAAGTGGACATTCATAGTTTAAGATTATATTCCAGAACATTTAATAGAAACGTTTCTACTTTAATTGTATAGATGGCTGTAAATGTAAAGTTGAGAAAGAAAATCATTTTACCGAATACTCTGCCTGAAGAAAAATTGGTGTCAGTGTAAAATTTTGCTGCACTAGATTCCATAAACTAGAACGAAGATTCTAGACCGTTCTAAATGTAGCCGCCCACTTTTATCACATGCTTCGATTGCTAGATTTCTAATACAATTGAACATGTAGATATTGTAATAGGATAAAATTGTGGCGAATAGATAGCTTGTGTGTATTAAATCAAAAGGAATAAAACTTAACATATAATAATCATGTTTGTATTAATTATTGAACTATCAATTTCATTTTGGGTAGCTTTTCACTTACGGCTTTTGCTAAAAATCGGCATCAAAGCTTACAAAGTTATCAAGATTTTTTTCTTTTTAAGAAGTTTTCTGTGCCTCATAATTTTAAAATAGGTAACTATTTGCTGAACGTTTATTCTTTTTCACCACACCAGCTGGTAAAGGCTCTTTTGATTGTTCAAAAACTGATAAGAAAGTTGCATTTAATTCACATGTGAGGCAAAGTAATCAAATGAAAATATTGAATTGTTTTCTTATGTTTGCTGGTAAAATTGATTTTTAAATGATGATTTTGAATGATAAATATTTAATACCATTAATTTTGAACCGATTTGCTTTGATTTTGTTTGATATCTTACATGTAGTATTTTCCTTGTTGGTGGTGAACATTTTTGTGTTTCACTCTGTGGCAAAATTAACCCTCGTGCCTTGTATTGAGTTATTACCGGGTTGATGATGAAAACTAATACTTGTACCAATATTTTAACTTTATTCATTTGTTACAAACATAATAACAACCAATTTACAATAAAATATTCAAGACGTCTACACTCTAACTTGTCCGTACTCGAACTGGCCACTTGTCACTGTCATACCGGCCTTTTTATAACAATTCAAAATGGCGGGCACCAGTGACAAGTATGAGTCAATTGATACTCTTTTATAATCTAATCATAAATAAAAGTAAGAATGATCAAAATATAAGCTATTAATAAATAATGATCCTTACAGCTCGGCCATCCTGTTCGAGGCGAGACCCTTCGCCATGAAATAGTTAAAATGATAAAAATAATGACAAATTTATAAAAATTATGAATCGGCAATGTATACATCAAGAACATACCAAGATTTATTGATCCAGTATTGCTATGTGAATGATATTTAGGCACATAATATGCGTATAAAATTATAATAAGCAACAAGAGAAATAGTTACAAACATAATACTCATATGCATATCATAAGAATAAGATTACAATTATAATGTGTATTATTGTTAATTATTAAGTATCAATAAAATGTCAATTGATCAAAACATAATATTATTAATTGTTCAAATTATGGGTTTCAAAGAACTTTTATTAACTCTGTTATTAAGGTTAAAGAAACTGTATATGTCATCGTAGAAACGAATAAATGTAATTAGATCGGCCTGCAGAAATATAATAAAATATTAAACCATAGAACAATCATAAGCGGAATTCCATTTTCAATCATTATGTATAGTTAAATTACACAATCTAGTATTAATAAATTTTCTTCAAGACTTGTTAAATTTTCAAGAATTTTATGAGCAAGAAGTACAATATATACGTACACAACACTATTATTCACTTTTACACGTAAATATTCAAACCGTTATCAATTATATCGTATCACCACATAATTCCCCGACAGAAGATAGTTGCGCCAACGCGTGCTGCTCTTCTTTGTTGCTCTGTTGCTGTCCGCGATGAAGACGCCGGCAACCACGCTGATGCTGCTCACCACAGGGCACCGGATGTCGCGCTGCTACTAGCTGCAGGCGGCACACAAGGGCCATGATGCCAGCATTTGAAGACTCTGCGGTGTAGCAAGGATCGTACTTCTGTGTAGAAGCACCTTGGTTTTGCCAAGGAACAGGAATGTCATCGCCCTGGCCGTCTCACCTAGGCACTCCTGGGCGGTAAATGAAGACCAAACCCTGGCTCTATCACCTGAGCACTCCTGGGTCCTTCATCGGAGTTGAAATTGATTACACACCCCGACCCTCTCACCTGGGTACTCCTGGGTGGTAAACGAAGACCAAACCCTGGCCCTGGCACTCCTGGGTCCTTCGTCTGAAACTTGTAAGACTTTCTTTAGAAACATTTATTTATTTAAAATTATTGTATTATTTTGTTCCATTGTAAGACGCTATCATTTTAAGCTTGAATTGGGAACATGTCAGGTTTAATAATTGTACGCATACTACATATACGTAATTTTATTGTTTACTTACCACTTGTGGGTAAAATTGTAGGGATTTAATACAGACTAAATGTAATATAATTATGTTATATGTTCAACATGAAATTGTTTTATTTTTGCTACTTTTACCGTTCGATTATTCCCGTATAATTTTACTTTTGTTTTTGAATGAATTGAATGTTATCTGTTGCCAACGATTTAGTATAATGCGGGAGTTAATTTGATAGTAGAGTTCAATAACGATAAAAAAAATGTTTGACAGTAGAAGTAAGAAGTAGAAGTACCTACACTTCTACTATTCTTTAACCTATTATTATGGTGACTATTATACAACAATCGAAATTTATGTGTAAGTGAATAGGACTAATAAAAGCATTGCTTACACGCCTTAGATAGGTCGTTACCAGAAACATCATAGATCCATTCAATACTTTAGTTTGTTTTATCAAACACAAGAACCCGAACTCTCCTCGTGTCCTGAGATCTATTACATACTTATTAAGAAATTATTCAAATAGTAAATACTATTTCGGATCAGCAAAGTCTGTAAATTTAAATAAATAAGTAAAATATAAATATGTTTCAATTTACAAACTCATATTCTCACCACAAATTCCTTATCACTCAGAACATATTTAAACACATTTAGACTTGTTCATTATTTCACATTTATGATGTTTCTATTTTAAGGATTAACTAGTTACGTACTTACTTTTTTTAAGTAATCGTATTAGTTAAGTAATCAAAATTATTTTCTATATTACGATATTAATTTGTTTTACGGTGTCTAAGAAATACTAAGTGGTTTTGCAACCAACAGGTTCTATTAAAAAAAAAACTAAAATTTATTAGTGTAGAACAGTTTTGATAGTGAATATTTAGTTTCCAATTATAAGTGTTTTTTTTTTCATACGAAACAAAAACAACTAATCATTACAATGCCTATGTTAATCGAATTTATTTCCGATTCAGACATATCTAACAATTAAACAAGTGAGACCTGATTTCACAAATAATCCATTATGGTCAGATATAATTAAATTATCAAAATTATTTTGGCCAGTCAAAAGAAACTTCACAAAAATAAGACTTCATTAGCCACAACAAAAATAATGATTACTGTACTGGCTTACTAAGGAAACCTGTCAAAAATGACGGTTGAGTAAAACGAATATTTTGCCTTGGTATAAGTATAAAATTGGGATGTTTATTCCTGATTATAACTGATTCAAGTAACATTCAGCACTACTTTACGAAACTGGTAGGTATCTCACATATCCCTATCAAATTGTCAAAACTTTTATTAAAAAAATATATATTTATATTTTAATTTATAGCAAACGTCTCTGCTTGTTAAAAATTAAGATTTAAATTGCTAGTTGTATTGTAATTGGCATTAGAGGAAATGGGATTTTCTCGTGAAATTAACATGTGAAATATGAGACGGGTGATTTTAACGTCTAGTATCTAACAGATCAAATTTTAATCTGATGCTTATTAATGAATATTATCAATTTATCAGTATTACTAAACTTTTTATAATGGCTATTATTTCAATAGCAACCATTGTATATACCAATGCGTCCTTGTTTTGTAGGTGTATATAAAAATTATTAATACAGTCTTGGGACTTAAGCAACTTGTGTAGTATAATACACATAATATGATATTTCATTCACATAATCTGTAATTTATTCCGTGCTAATCTTAATTAAACTTGACGTGTAGCTGTAGCCGTGGTGAAATTGGAGCCAGTTAGTGGTTTTATACCAATAAACCTCTTCAAAACCATTTTAGTTCAGTTTGTGGTGAATATTGTTTAGTTTATTTGTATTTTAAATATCATGGGAAGCAATGTTATTAAGTTTTTATTTTATTATTACTGTTTATTTAACCTTTATTTATTATGCTTATCTACATTTTGACTAATTATTTTAAAGTGTTGTAAATATATTTATGACAGTTGGAATAAGAGTCTAGCGCATTCATCCTCGCACGTCAAAATCTCACACATTCATCCATGTGTGTTAAAGTCTCGCACGTTCGTCCATGTGCATTAAAGTCTCACACGTCCATCCGCGTGTGTTACATATCGTGTACATGTCACCGCAAAATTGCAAACACTTGTCAGTCCATAATATCGCTAGTTAAACTATAAACTGACGGTAGGGAGATTACAATCTAACCTAACCTAACCAACGTTAGATTATAAACTAACGGGTTCACAATCCTACGGTGTCATATACACATCGATTCCACAAGAATAACATGGTTATCTTGGTGCTATATCCTGCTTTGTAACTGATACTAGCGTCTACACATACGCCATCGACTCTATGTATGAGAATCACTTAATATCTTGTTCTACGTATAGCTATGACTCTACATATGACTCTACATATGACTACATATGACTCTACATATGACTCTACATATGACTCTACATATGACTCTACATATGACTCTACATATGACTCTACATATGACTCTACATATGACTCTACATATGACTCTACATATGACTCTACATATGACTCTACATATGACTCTACATATGACTCTACATATGACTCTACATATGACTCTACATATGACTCTACATATGACTCTACATATGACTCTACATATGACTCTACATATGACTCTACATATGACTCTACATATGACTCTACATATGACTCTACATATGACTCTACATATGACTCTACATATGACTCTACATATGACTCTACATATGACTCTACATATGACTCTACATATGACTCTACATATGACTCTACATATGACTCTACATATGACTCTACATATGACTCTACATACTACGCATGAGCGTAGTTTTAGGTTACAACTTTACAGTACTACACGCAACTCGAAAGATATCCACAGAATACACTATTATTAGATGTTGTGACATACAGTTTATAAACAAAAGGTGACCGGTTATTAAATCGAATCCATTGAGATTCAGTTCACGATATGTAGTATGTGTAAATTGACACAAAATAAAATACTTTAACGCTCAGCGCATAAAGTTATCCTGAGAAGTGTGCAATAGAAAAATAATAGAAGCATATTATATAAGTACATTTCGTTAACGAGTTACTACTCGTGTATTCAACAAACGCCATACGCTCCATAACATGGAGGTTTAATATAGATGTATGTTCATACCAGAGTTGGGCAAAGTTAGTTAAATTAAAAATGAAATTAAGAATTAGTAACGTTAGTTTTAATAACGGCAACTTATTTTGTAAATTTATCATTACCAATTAGCTTGAATTCGACATCACACACTCTTATGATTTTATCATCGATCATGGTTTTGATAGTATTTTAATTATTCGAGCAGATGGTTATCATGGTTATTTAAACTAACGTTTTAGTTGATAAAGTTAGAATAAGGTTCGTTTTACGACAGCTATTTCCTTTATTCCTTATGAAATCATTTGGCTTAGTTTTATTTTAGTTTAATTCACAGATTGCAATTATAAGTGCCCAACTCTGATTCATTGAATACTATTATTAGTTTAATATCCGACATGTCATAGAGGCGTTTTATTTTCATGTAAGAAGGGAAATAGTTATAAACACGTGTTTTAGTCATCTAGTCAAGGCACACTTTGGGCCGCTGTGCCAGAGGAGTAAGTAAGTTCTAGTCATTTAGCTTCATCGAGGCTTTTATAAGTAATGCTGCGTTGGGCAGCGTCGCTGAATGAAAACCGATATCAGAATAAAAGCACTAGGTTAAAAAAATATGTTAATAGCTAATAGGACTAGGTACACAAGTTAGATAACGTAACCCTGCATTATGGCTTCCAATTTGAACTAAGATCATCACATCATTTTCTTTTAAATAATATATCGTCTTATCGGTCTTGTGCGCATGGAATCGCAATATTATGAATAAATAGTGATTAGATTGATTTTAAAGTGGGGTTCCTAAAGGTCATATATTATATTGCCCAACATTTTAATAAAAGTAATCTCTTAGATGCATTCGTAACAAAATTAATTTATACACTGACGCAAATCGCGTTTAAAAACTTTGTACTAGAGGCATTGCTTATACAAACGCAACAGGGGTTTACTTCAGAGATATTCAATTGGCAAGATTTTTCATTTTAATTTACTCATCGGTTTCGCGGTTACAAAGCCAGTGTATTTATACAATTTTAGTACCGCAAACTGACCTCAAAAGATGTAGCAGATCATAAGTCTCAATGTGTATAAAACAACTGCTACCACAACTGTACTATGCTATTTTGCTACGTAAAAAAAAACTAAATAATGAGTCCTTAGCCCAAGCTTGAAATAATCGATGTGGTACACCATCATACAATCGAGTTCAATAAGAGTTATTTTCACTAACTCATATGTAATATTTAAAAGCGCTTAATTGACGACTGTAGATTTTAAATTTCATATCTTTATTATAAGTGAGACTACCTGTCATCCGTTCGTACGTTCTTTCTACACATACATATACCAAAATTGGGCAAATCATCATCATTATCTTTAATAATATATACAGTATATTTAATACAGACGTGACGGTAGGTTATCAAACCAATTTTATTTAAAATGAAAGGGAGTTTAAAAATATATATAAAGAACTGACTTACCATAATTTAATACACTTTCCGGTAAACATAGTTTACTCACTGATACAAACGAAAAAGAAAATACAACCTTACGTTCGTGCGGCGTGGCAAAAATCCTATCGATTTTTGTTAGATCCAACTTCTGATATATTGAGTTATTACCGGGTTGATGATGAAAACTAATACTTGTACCAATATTTTAACTTTATTCATTTGTTACAAACATAATAACAACCAATTTACAATAAAATATTCAAGACGTCTACACTCTAACTTGTCCGTACTCGAACTGGCCACTTGTCACTGTCATACCGGCCTTTTTATAACAATTCAAAATGGCGGGCACCAGTGACAAGTATGAGTCAATTGATACTCTTTTATAATCTAATCATAAATAAAAGTAAGAATGATCAAAATATAAGCTATTAATAAATAATGATCCTTACACTTGAAACCCACGCTTAAAATTCCAATTGCTCAGATATCAATATTAGCACGAGAGGTTAAACAACATATCTGCCCCTTCGTAAAACAAGTAACTACATGGTCAAAACAACTTACTCGATCATATCGCAACTTATCTAAAAGGTTGGTTAAATAGTTGTTGCCACTGACGCACATCCGGAACAGGCTGCCCCCAGGGCAACATCCACTAGTTTTTCCAAGCATATCTTATTGCCCCTCTGTGATCCCGGCCCGTTAGTTTCATCGCCCGGGGCAGGGTCGCTATCTCGCGAATTTAGGGGAATATGTCTTGGAGGAGCTGTTCTAAGTTTTAGTGGGATTTGTTGTTTAGTTGACACACTTGCGAGTTTTGTTTGTCTCCAAATATCTAGTTTTCTAGGCTATTTATTCAAGGTTCTTGCCGTCCTTTGAATTAGTGTTGTTGTTTTAGACTCCGCGTTTCTTCTGCAGAATTATATTTTTGAGTCGCGTTGATACAAAAACGCGATATTGTTTGAATAAAAGAAAAATGACATATTTTTAACATTTTCACTGCCATTGACTTGATGTAAAGTCAGTTTCGTGTCCCACACGCCACGACTTGATACATATATTATGCTGGTTGTCTTCGTGCAATTTTTGACATGGCGTTGATGACACTTTATTATTACTTCATTAAATGTCTGTATTATTACAATTATCACAAATTATATTCAAACGATTGCACTGGTAATGAAAAATTAAATAATTACTTCTAATCCTAGAAAATATAATATTCCTACACCCCTAATTTAAATGCATTTGCGAACTTAAACTCACTGAGGAGATTTATCCCTCACTCCAGAACCCGGGGAAGGATTAAAACATGCAAATCAAACAAGCGATATAATATAGGGTTGGCTCGATCCCTCTGCCCTCCGTCTTATTTATTCATCTGACTAGGAAAAAATGTTGTTTTGTTTACTCGCAGATAGAGGGGTCAGGAAGCGAACTTACTCCATTTATTTACTTATATTTTTGCTTATTTTCGCCTAAAGAAATATTGTTAGCATAGATGTAAGGATAACATTAGGTAAGTACGATTCTTATAGAAAAGTCCTACTTAAGTAGTAAATGTTGTTTTTTTTTTGGATAAGACAGAATTTTCATTAACGCGCGCCGCTGAAATGATTACCTAATCAAAAATATCGTAATGAACCCACGTAATAGAAAAGAAAGAAACAACGGTACGTATGCAAACAAAGGTTTTCCTTTCTGTTAAACAAAGAGATACGTGTTTCAAGAGCTCACTTCACAAAATATTTACAAAAAAATATAATTATGATAAAAAGCCGATTATTATTTGCTAGCGCAAACGTAGTCAGTCAGAGATAGGCATCCATGACGACTTTTCTGAGTAGGTATAATCTCTGAAAGTAGAATAAACAGCCCCTCATTGTGGTGACACTTCAACCCTGAACTGCGAGCTTCCTAGTCTAGATATCTTCGTATCCAGAGCGGAGTAAAACCTAGCATATCTAGGCGGAGCAGCGGAACAGCACCCTCAGCTAAGCCGCTCCGCCTTACAACGCTATCTCGCCGTCACCGGCGCTCAAACTGTGGCTGTAATCCTTCAAAAAATGTAGCTGTGTAGTAAAAATATAACACTCTTAGTTTGCTCTTATCCATAGGAACTAATATTCTCATTATAGGGTTACCGTAGAGACGGTATTATTAGAATACATCCGTACGGCAAGTGAGCATATATTAAGTCAAATCAAAATAATAAACATGGTTCTGAACAAGTCCTGAACTTATATCAGTTGACTAGTAATGGAAGACATATTTATACACGTTTTATGCTAAAATTGAAGTAAAGGTTTTATTTACCCTGACGTAATCATCGGTCTAGTTAACGTAGGTAGATTCATTAGAAACGAAATGGTCATTGGTCATGTAAAGGCTTTTTGTAATAAATTTCAGGACCTTTAGTTAGTACCTACTTTAGGGTTTTCAATCTAATTTTCCAACAACCGCTAAATTAAGTAGGTATTAAATTTTTGCCTTACACCTGAAATACTTGTGAACCTTAACACTTTGAGCACCCGCGTTCATTCCACCCCAGCGCTACCCTTTTTAAGGGGATTTCTTTATGTTGTGAGAGCTCATTCTATGCGTCCATCAAGACTATTCGGAGCGCCGTTACGGTCGGGCAAATGTACCGAAATCATCGCTTCACCGCCAGCCCGTGTACCGACATATTGTACCTACTGGGATATTGTAATAAGGCCGCCGTTCGATTCAATTACGAGCAATCGATGGTATCTGTGAAGTTTTCGGGGGCTATCGATTTACAAGTTGCTTTTGTTTTTTTTAGGTGAAGTGATACATAATTTAATTAATTATCTATTGAATTATCTTTTGATAGATCATAGTTACTCTAGCCATGTACCTATGTAACTTATTGATTAATTTACTGAAACAGTGTGTTTATTATCAACTTTGTAATACAATTGACTGAAAACTTTCAGTGGCGAGTTACTCTTGTTGCATAGCATTTTATAACTGTTTTCGATGGACAGTTAGGATTGGCACATTTTTTACTTAATTTTTTTAAAGTATAACCCAATACATTAGTGTACTCATTTCTTCACTCAAAGTTAGTATTCCATAAACGATTATGATGATTGTTATAATTCTTTAAGGTAACCAAACCTATGTTTCAAGAAAAATATAAAAAAAGAAAAACTGCAAGAAGGCCATTTTTCGCATCACATGTTTACCCTAAGTAGGTATCCCGACCCGATTAACATTTGCTACAAGCACTTATAGTATTTTATACCTGATAGAGCTGTTTCCCGCTGACGTCCAGTTTTTACGGTTTTATGCAGAATCCCGTTTTAGTAGTATAGTACTTTCACACGAGGATTCTGTTTGCGGGATCCTGCATGCATACTACAGAAAACTGGATCCTGCAAAAACTGTACCCGCAAAAAACTGGACGTCTGTGGGAAACAGCTCTTACTTATACTTATTCCGTTGTTTATCGTTAGGGCAGTTCGCAATATGTATAATTGCCGGTCCCGGTCCCGGGCGCCCGTCACCGGGACGGCCGCGTATATCCCGGTAATTGGAGCGCAGCATCCCACTTTCTTTATTGCGAATAAACTACCGCACTGGTGCCGTTTTTGAAACTTGGCGCGTACTTTAGGTGGCAACGAGTATTTTCTTTTAATCGTTTCGACCCCAGATGAGCTGGAGGGTTGGCCAAATAAGAGAAGTGTCGTCTCATATGAGTATTAAAATTACATTATCATCCTTTAGTCAGACTACCTAAAGAAAAATCCAATTGTCAATATGTATTAGTTGGCATTTTAAAAAACTACTCTTACACTGACTGCTACTGTACCTACCCTTACTATAATTTGCGTTAAGTCTCATTTTGTAGGGGATTTTTTTCCAAAAGGTCCCGCTTGGGGCGCTGTTAAAAATCCCATACAAAATGAGACTTTACAGTTACGCTATCGAATGAAATGCACACTTGGGGTTTAATACAGTCATTATATGTTTTCAGACAAACAAATTAATATAGTTTTCAAACCTGTGTGACGTGATACGTCTAGGTGTACTGTTTAAAATGCACCACTCTCCCCCCCCCCCCTCCACCTGACGCTCGACCCCCCCCACCTTGAAATGTGTCCCCGTTGATAGTTTTTTGGCATTCTCACGAAAACTATAATAGATATCAAAAAAGTGTCAAGGACAGAATTAATCCTCATTAAATTTAGAACAAAAATGGTCTTATGTGTTTTATTATAAGTTGGACGGTATTCAAGCTATAAGTACTTGTATAACCTTAAAATAACAAAATAACCATACTATTATGACGAAATGCAGAATATCTTCAAAACGGCTAGACCGATTTTAATAAAATATACCTAAAAAAGAACGGTTCGCCCAATGTTGCTTCTCCGAAAGGGTCGCCTATGGCGGTGGATCCGTGATGTTCTGGGACGACGTTTCCTACGACGCGCGAACAGAGCTGGTTTTCGTGCCTGGCGGGGGCCGTGGCGCGACCCTTTTGGAGAAGCAACATTGGGCGAACCGTTCTTCTGGCCTTCTGTAGACTCTTCCTCTTCGGTCACATCCATTCAAGCATATTCTGCACACGTCCGAGAAGAGAACCGGGGTCCATTGCTCAATGGTCCAGTCCATATGATTTTCTGCAAACTCTCTTCGGGCTGTACTGTGTCGCGCCAGCAATCTGGGCCCCGTTGCAGGCCTCCTGGGTGTCAAGTTCGCTTTCTTAAGTCTTCTTCTTATTGTACACTCACTGGCAGCCACTCCTCGTATCTCACGCAGACGCTGCTGGATGGCAACGCTTGTCAGGTGTCGATCTCGGAGAGATGTTGTGACAATGAAGCGGTCGTCCCTCTCTGATGTACACTTTTTGCGGCCGCTTCTTGGTCTTGAAGTAAAGGATCCAGTCCGTTGGAACCTCTGGTAAACTCTGCAAACTGTAGATTGACTTAAATTCAGCGTGGCAGCTACTGAACGTTGGCTACGCCCCTCTTGCAGGAGCTGAGCTGGACGACTTGGCGGACTTCAGCTTCAGTGGTTTCCATTTTTCACAGGTCTTCTTTACGGGAAAATATGCGGATATGTGTACCGGTCAACTTCTGATAAGTGACTGATAACAACCCCTCCCCTACCCCCCGTTTTATAGGGGTCAAGGGCAACTCGTGCGCGTGATAACACGAAACCACTCACAAATCGGGAAAATGCCGATAATTTGAAAAATACTGGGCCGTTTTCCATGTTTTTTAACTTTTCGTAAAGCTAAAACTTCAAGGGACATGATCCCATTAAAATAATTGATCAAAATTAATCGGTTTACAAAATTATTGGGTGCAGTTGAAAAAAAATTGTATTTCTGTGTTTACCTGTGACTTCGTAACGCCGAAACGGATGAACCGATTTTGATGTAGTTTCTTTTGTTTGATAGCTGGCTTCACTGCGGTGATTTTTTAGGTATATTTTATTAAAATCGGTCTAGCCGTTTTGAAGATATTCTGCATTTCGTCATACTAGTATGGTTATTTTGTTATTTTAAGGTTATACAAGTCCTTATAGCTTGAATACCGTCCAACTTATAATAAAACACATAAGACCATTTTTGTTCTAAATTTAATGAGGATTAATTCTGTCCTTGACACTTTTTTGATATCTATTATAGTTTTCGTGAGAATGCCAAAAAACTACCAACGGGGACACATTTCAAGGTGGGGGGGGGGGGTCGAGCGTCAGGTGGAGGGGGGGGGGGGGGGAGAGTGGTGAATTTTAAACAGTACACCTAGATGTATCACGTCACACAGGTTTGAAAACTATATTAATTTGTTTCATTTTCCCATACATTGATTACATAGAATAACTCAATACGTCGCTGTGCCTTCAAAAGTCGCCATGTGTTTTTAACCTACTTTACAGGAGACACAAAAAACTGTTTATTTCGATAACTATTGAACATATTCAAATCATAATTTTTATGATAAAAGTATTTGCACTTTAACATATATTACGGAATTACCTGAAATGATATTTTAGTTTCAATAGTGTGAAAAAAATATTTTTATATAAATATGTTAGATAGCGATTTTTGTTTTAGTCGTAAAAACCGCTAAGTGTCTTAACCAGTTCATAGGTAGATTTAAATAAAATGATGGGGGTGTTCAATAAAACAGAAAAAAAAAACTTTTAAGTCGATATAATGGATATTTAATTATGATTGAATAGTCTACGTACTTTTTTATTATAACTAGATATTACTACATATTAATATTTCCTTGTTTGTAGGCAACACAAGGGTCACTGCGGTATTTGCGTGGCTACTAAATTGAAATTTTGTTGTCTTCTAATATTTCTTTAATTTACATGTATTTATTTAAGTACATAAAAAAAAATAAAAAAATAAAAAAAAAAACTTTAAACTTCTTTCTCCCAACACAGCATACGAAAAAATAATTCAATCGACTCTTTTACATATATTCTGGTACTTATTATTTTCCTTTGAAAAGACATGAATAATTAATAATGTATTTGTCTGATGTTTACTGCTTTTTTTTCATTTATTATCTAAGTTTGTGTTACAATATTAAACACGACACGAAATTGCCTAGCTGAGTTGAAAATAAACCATTTGTATTTAACATATTGACCCTGCCTGTGAAGGCGATGGCCCTGGGTTCGAATCGGGTCCATATTGGGTCGCATAATAATTGATTGTCCTAATGTAATGTTACGCATAAAACTCATTTCGCATTATTGTTATTGTGCTGGAAATATTAACATTTCTGAAAAATTATAACACAAACCATTTGCAATGCAAAATATTTTCGAAAATACTTTCTGTTTCAGTTGGAGAAAAAAATATGCGAAAAGAGATTTATGCGTAACATTACATTATGACAATCAATTATTATGCGATGCGACCTTAGGACCCCGTTCGAATCCCAGTAAGGGCATTTATTTGTGTGATGACACAAATATTTGTTTCTGAGTCATGGCTTGGTCATGGTTGTTTTCTATGTATGTAAATATTTATATATTATATATATCGTTGTCTGAGTACTCACAACACAAGCCTTCTTCAGCTTACAGCTGACTTAGTCAATCTGTGTAAGAATGTCCTATAAAATAACATGTTTTTTTTTTCTTTAAGTAATGCATAAATGCACTACATGTTCATGTTATAAAGTACATTGCGCTAACTTTATTAATTTTTTTTTATCAGAGATAAATCAAAATTACATAATTTTTTGATCCAAAAGCATCGGTAAACCAGAATGGTTTGTCTCGATACTCCATTCCGCAGTACTTAAATAAGTAAATATACAATAGGCAAAACATATTTCTATTTTTTATGTAATTTTTCATTCACTTGTTACCTTTAAAACTGCCAACAACTTGTAACGAAAACTCACAAAACTCAATTATTTGTACACATCCGTAATAACATACGGTAGACTGGATACTGGATTGTTATAAGAAAATTCCGCCATGTGTCGTAACAGGCACGGTCTGGGAACATAGCATCGACTCCAACTTGTACAAAAATTATCGCTATGTGCGAGGAAATACATATCGGGCGCAAGCGCATTTAATCATTTTTCAATAAACTTGTAGAAAATATCGCTATGTGTCAAGAATGACATAGCGAGCGCACGTCTGTAATTGCTGTTGAAGTAAGCTAATGTAGTTATGTGATTTATTCCAGTTAGCGATTATAGGAAGAGCATTCATTGTATGGGCATCACATACCTACATTTGTTAAATCCTTAAATAGTGAAATAAGCTCAACGCTGTTTTTGGAGCATATGCGTATGGAAATAAGGTTCAAAATGGCGTTAAAACCTAAAAATCGTCAAAAATCACATAGCGACTTTTGTAGGCACAGCGACTTATAGCGTGATTAGTGGCGGCCTAGACAAAAATGACAATCATACTTAGATAGAAAACATAAATCGAACTTAAATAATGTTGTATCTATATGGAACGTCACTTTCCGTATCATCTGTCATCCCGATACAGTTTTCTGTGGCGTTTGTCCATGTACGATTGTCATCTTGTGTGCTTGATTAGGCCCCCTGATCGTCGTAGTTCGCTTCTCGTGCCCTGTGCTGAACACGCGCCGCGGAATAACACTACGCTACCGAATAACTTATTATGATCATGCTCATTATAGGAAGTGTTCTAGCGACGCAAACGCTCATATCTGGGATTCGTACATTATATCCGTACTTGTATAGTCAGAATCAAATAGATAGAATAGAATAGGCAATAAGTCCGCCACTTGTACATATTATTTTATGTGAAATAAAGTTTAAATAAAATTTATTACAAATAGTGTTGGTTAAGACTCTTATAATAAAGTGTCCTTTTTAACTTGTTAGAGACCCGAGTCTTTTGTAGAGACTTGGGTCCTTTTCAGATAACTCTCAATTTATTAAAAATCACACATTACATTAAAAATCTAATTACAAATCACACAACAACGCCTATTTTCTTAACTGTTATTTACTACACTTTACGCTCTTCCTACAATATTGTTGAGTTGCGCTTAAAAAAGACTCAATAAAAGTCTTGACTCGGGACTTAAACATACTCGGAAGTCTTTTAAGCGCTGAGTCGAGTTCTTCAAATATAAACTCAAAAGACCAACACTACTTAGGCCATCACTATCTATTTAATGCTGACTGTAGGTAAGTAAGTACTTATACTGAGAGTTGCTTATTCAAATTAAATAGCTTTTTACAATTTTCTAAAATATGTTACAGTTGAAATTGTCTAAGACACTTGGACGAGTGCCCGAGTTAAGTAAGTACATTTTTACATAAACCCTGGAGGAAAACGGCTTATGTACAGTCACCGGCAATAATATCTTGCATAACGAAGCGCGCAAAAGAATGGTTTCTATAGCTCCACAAATATGGTTGTATGTACTTATTGGATATTTTGTTGCTTAAGAAATTCTCAATTGTGCACTTAATGTCATATTTTAAGCAAAATATGTTAGAAGTATTACAAAAAAAGTATAAAATTACGACAAATATATTTTATTTATTGATTTAGGTATACATAAAAGTCACAAATGCTTCTAAGTAAATTTCATTTATTTTAATAAATACGTTAATAATTAAATACAACATATGCCTCTCAATATTGCAATATGATATTGATTTATTATCAAATACCTATATGTCCTATATGAAATAAAAATAACCTGAGATACGAAACACAAATTAATTAAATAAACAATTTATTTGAATATTAGATCTAACTTTAAGTACATATCTAACTTTAATTTTAACTTCAGTCTGCTAGTTTCAGTTGTGGTTTACCTATTAGTGTTAGTAAATTGGGTATACCCATATCTACTAGGTAAATTAAATTGCATCTCCGCCACTTAATTAAACGACAACACGTTCCAATTGCTACATCTTTTAAATCTGCCAAGAAATACTTATTTACACAAATACCAAGTACTTGGCGCGTCAATGCCGCCGGCATTTTAACTAAAAATATTCCTGTTTCACTCGTCCTTTTAGTGTTGTTTATGTTTTGTTTTGATTTCTTTGTTCTTGTTCTGGTTTATGGTTATACGTTCCTTTGTTTTGTCACCTGCGTCCATAAGTCTCGGCGGTTTAATTAAGTCCATGCGCAAGACCTGAAAAAGAAAATAAAGCGGTCATTTTTGAGGACAAACAAGTGGGTTTATTGAGATATCGAATGACGGTTACAAATGTATTTTATGGATAAGCTCTTTTTAGTGTCATAATATTTCATGACATGACCCTTTTTGAGTGTATTAAAATAATGGAAAAAATATTTATAATTTTTGGGCATCAAGGAAAATAATATACGTGCCTATTCAATTAAAGCCAATAAAATTAACCATAATGCCTTTTTACTGTTCTACAAGTACCTACCTTTTTTTATACATAAAGTACCGTATTTTCCGTTGTATATTTTAAATACCTAACAACTACTATTCCATAAAACGGAATAATTCCAGTACTCCTAACTTGCCCGCCGGTTAAATACTAATTCTAATTAAACAAGCTTATGTAAAGCCTACATAACCCCACATATACCCGTTCAGCCCTCAACACATCCTTCGTATAAACCTATCATATAGCCACATATATGTAACGGCGCCGAATGGGGAGCAATGAATATGTATAAGCGTTAAATGTGCCAAGCAATTAAACAGCGGCTGTGGTTCGCTATGCTGACCCTACCTAGCTATAGATATAGATAGGTAAAGGGTTGTATAGATTATCATAGATTCATTAGGTGTGAATTTTGTGTGTGGGTGATAACGAGCTGCTAAATGGTATGTTGATAGGTAACTACCTGAATAGCTATTTGTGTCGTTAATTAAAACTTAGAAAGCTATAGTCACTAGTGTAGGAAACTAGATAAAATATAGGAACGTGTTATTTTACCCGAAAATTACAAGATGAAAACTATAAAAGAGACATATCTCTTTATGAGGCGCCTTAAATTAAACATGATTGTTTACAATAAAAATGTTAAAAAGTACTGTATAAACTTAAATTACCTTTCAATGTTTTTAAATCGTACATACCTTGAAAATCGACATAATTATGTAGTTACTAAAATAGACATTTCAAAATAATCAAGAAAAGTTTTTCAGAATCGTAATAAAATTCAAAAACCTATTCAAAACATTGAAACCAAAGCACCTTTATAACGAAATACAACATAAGGACATTGAATCAGTGTTAAAAAATTAAATAAATGTAAGGTAAAATTTATCTATAATGGCCGCCGTACCAGTCAGCATTACAAGAAAATATACTGACCCGGCCAGAAGTCCCTGATCGCTACGCCAAACAATTCCCTCTACGGTCGGTCAGGGAATTTAATTCAAGGGTGGTTAAAAGTCCCTGAGCGTTTGCAAGGGAGATTTCTAAGCGACGACGGTAAGGGACTTTGGCCCACGGCTGTGTCATATAGAGTTGTCAAGGGCGGGGTCTAGTGATGAATTGGAAACATTGTGAGCGGGTTGGGGTGAGGGGGGCTTTTTTGAAGGGAGTCTTAGGGGGTCGAGGGGAGAGGGGTGATTAATGTTCCCTCTAGAGGGAAGCCATGTTCATTATAGAACGAGAGAATGTGTTAGCGGACTAGTCGACTACTAATATATTTTGGTTTCGAATACCCGGCCCGGGTTTATTATTAGTTCATTATTTTAAGCATTTTTATCTCTTCCGGAGATAAAAAATGACACATTACCGATTAAGGTTCGTCTCTAGATGAGACAGTGGTTGTTTTGGAAGCCATAAGTTGTTTCGCCGCCGGATAATTTTTGG
This sequence comes from Cydia fagiglandana, assembly GCF_963556715.1. Taxonomy (NCBI): domain Eukaryota; kingdom Metazoa; phylum Arthropoda; class Insecta; order Lepidoptera; family Tortricidae; genus Cydia; species Cydia fagiglandana. The sequence continues at coordinate 7,188,428 of NC_085933.1, read as the reverse complement.
AGATGTTTGTGGGACAGGTTATTGTGTTTATGGCTCTATTAATATTGTAATGGGCCGTTACAGATTCTTATTAATTTGAAAGGTAATAGATACTGGGTGATAAATGCTACAGATTACCTTTTGAAATTAGTATGTGAATGCCGTAGGTAGGTAGGTAGGTAGGTATATATAGGTTTAATTTGGATCCGAATATAGTTTCATTAAATAAAACATTTACTATAATAAACGTAATCATTATAAAAAGTAGGTTAAAATATGGGTCAGGTTAGATTACCATTTGTACCTACGAATTTTAATCTATTTATTTTTTAATAAGAAAATTATTGTTTTCTTGTACTTAAACTATTTACGACCCCACAATAGCAATTTAAGCGACAATTTAGTATTTATGGTACTCTAAAATCCTTCCACCTATAGGCTGGGTGCCTTAAATTTTAAGGAAATATAATTAGCAATATGTAAGATACCTAATTATTAGCGAGCTTTGACGAAAATAAACGAAATATATGTTTATCTCATAAAACCCATACGGATATTAACATTGTTACATAACAATAACACCATCACGTGACTACCTATTTGGCAATATTACAATAACTGGCTATACAAGTTGGCCGTAAGCTGAATTAGAAGTGAATTATACTGCTAATATACGTCGCAATAAGAGCGCGTGGCGACGGCAGATAGCTTATACTGAGCATGGGACTTACTTGGTTATATAAAGGTATTATGTTGTGTTGTATAAAACTACGTATTATTACAATTTATAAAGTTAGTATACCATGATTTTTGAAGCTGAATAAGAAGTAAATGTTACAAATATACGGCGCAATAAGACAGATAGCTTATACTGATCATTAGACTTACCTACTTGGTTATATAAAGGTATTAAGTTTAACTAGACTACTCATATAAAATTGCGTATTGTTACAGTTGAATAAGTCTATGCAGAGATTGCAGAGTATGCAGTTTTACAGTATTGGCGTGTTTTTTCATTGCTACCTCAAATCTATGATATACATATTTGCAAATAAACCTTATACCTACATAAAGTGTAAATAAAAAACAAAATAATGATAACGAAAATCAATTATTAGTTTTTGTGTGGATATCTACAGATATATACCTATACGTATTAATTTATATCAAGATTGAATTGACATTTTTGAAATGTGTTTATGGAATTTATGTTCTTCTATATTTTAAATTAAAGAAGCGTTAGAAACGTAAGGAACATTTATTCATAGCAATATCGAATGACACTAGACGCCGGCCGTAACACCCACATCGCACCTACGTACCTACCTACTTGCTGGATAAAATTAGGTACCTGCTCATTTAATGTCACTACCTAGTCAGTACTTATTACAGTAAACAGTGAATTCGATAACTAAACGAAAAATTATAGTAGAAAAAATACAAATTAACAAAGGTAAATTAATCATGTTTTTGTTGTTACACGTTGCCTATGGTAACTGTCGTCTGGGTCGTATGAGACCTAGAAATTGAGTCGCTTAACTTCAAACTCGGGTAAATCCATCTGTCAGATTATGCGATTTTGGTACTAAGAAAAGGTAATAGGGTAGATATTTGCTGAGAGGGTCGAATGGATTTAACCGATTTTGAAGTTAAGCGACACAATTGTACATAAGATCCCGTCTTTTAAAAAAATATTGCAACCTCAGCTCTTACCAATCCAACCCCTTACGGCGTCCGTACCTACTCAAGCTTAAGTATTCCATTCGCACGCCGCATTTAAAATAGAAACAATGGGCCCATTAAAAATCCGCTCTCGGATATTTTCCGAACACCCCGTAGCTCCAATAAATCGGCAGCTTTCCTTCGAAGCGATTCCCGTAGCGTTTTCTATTCCGAGCTGTGCACCCGTTTTTCTTGGGCGCCATTATAAGGCGAGGGCGCCCCCTGGAGGCACCACCCGCAACCCCCTCACGAAAGTAGAGGTTAAGTCGACGTATAGGCCGTTATGAAAGTTTATAAGTAGAATGGATGATAATTATTACACGGTTTATGTATAGGGCGTGCTTTCTGAACGATATCACCTGCTTGGTGATTTCGCGAAATTTGAATGCAGAGACGAATTTTAAGTTGAGCTTTATCTTGTTCATTTACATTTGGCAACGACATGGCTCTTAAGATGGAATTCAAATCTGTGCCTTATTTTCTGCTGCAAGTTCCTCGAACTGTTAAAAAATTTTAATTATTCTCATTTCAACGAAACTGATATGTGTAATTGTGTATACGAATACCCAAAAGGACCTTCAAATTAAATACCAAGTTATAAAAAAAATATAGAAATGAATATTTTACTTATTACTATCTCTCAATTTGACATGGTTTCGTGTTTGCCAAGTGTTCCATTTTGCAGATTATCATGCCTACATGATAAAGAAAAAATGGTGGATGGAAATGGTGGAATGGTTTAATTTTGTTTAAAAATAATAGGGAACTGTAATTTTTACATGAAACCGCACATTCTCTTGTACCTACAGCGTAGAATCAGTTCCTCACGCTCGCTAAGCTCGCTCTATTTACATGTAAATACTCTGAAAAAGTAATTCGCGCCGGCGGCGCGCCCTCGAGATTGCGTACTCCTGCTTCCAGGTGATGCATGATTACTGTTATGGCCGAATATAATTTTCGCAGCTCCGCAACCCATCGCCCCCTCGCCTAATCCCCGCAAAAAGCCTTCGGAATTACACAGACAGATATTTACTGCCTCGTGAATAAATAAAATTATGGCCGCGGGATCTAACTAACTCCACGATATTTATTATTATACTTATATTAAGTTGTTTATCTTTTTAATGGCCGACCAGAGTTATCGGTGCGCCGGAGGCGGATTTATAACCTCTGGATAAGGGTAAAAGAATGTCGGGATCCGACCTGAGATTGGGTTTTTAAATTTAGATGTGGTACGGACGTGCTTTTCTTGTTTCCATTTAAACTTGAAAATGTGGGCTTGTTAAAATGTATACAGCGGTATTATTAGCTGCGAGCTCTGTTGGGCTGCCAAGAAAATATGAATTTCATTGTGTATAAATTATAAAACTTGTCGTTATGATACTTAATTAAATGAATACCTACTGTTTGCGAGAAAGATTGTCAACACTCACTGAAATACACTCATAAAAGTTTGCGCACTCTTTTGAACAATTTTAACGTTTTACGCATGTAATAATTATATATGTTTTTTACAGGCTTAGTTTGGATAAAACACTTTATTCACGAGATTTTGTTACTAGTTTTGTTTGTAACAACACTATAACTATGAGGCGTCGATTGCAATGGTAAAAGAATAACTAACTAAATAAAAGGGTGTCCGTCTCGCTAGCTTGACCACCAAGTTTTTACTTCAAAACATCTCAAACAATATTGCATATAAAACACAAAACGGGCGCTTTGTGCAACCTATTCATTCTTTCAGAACAAAGCAAAGAAAGGGTGACAAACGCTCGAACCCTTTTATTGCTTTTGCAAGAAAAACAACCCTTCCATTCATGAGACAATGGACTTTGTCTTTGGAAAGACCGTTATTTTGACACAAAACGCTTTGCGAATTCCCGGGAAGTAATACAATGATCCACCTACGCAACGGCTTGCGCAATTTAGGCAGGTACTTTCTTATTGTCTAAAAGAAGGTGGGATTGGATTCACAAAACCGTAGATAATAGCACTTTCTTTATAGTTCAGGCTCTTAGCGTTGGCACGACTTTTTAGACACGGAAAAGTACAATCATTTTTTAAACGTTTTTCGGGGCTACAAATTGTTAAAATTTATCGATTTTATTTTTATTCTAAATACCTAAATATTTTACTTATACTTATGCGTAATTTAATAGCCTAACAATATCTGACCTATCTAGCTAGTCTATTGAGAACCTACAAGAACACAAATAGATTTAAAATGACACTGCGATTTTTATCCCAGTACCAATTCATTAACTATCAACCCTTCGCCCTCCTTAATAAAAACAGGTCGTGATCATCAACCCCCATAACACGTTACCATAAACCGGAGTGCAGCGACCTGCAGACCCTACAAGGTCGTGCTAGTAAAATGTTTATGGACTATAAAGTCGTCTACTGTGTCTGTGTGTCAAGGACTCCAGACGGATTTTATTGACCATCCTGTGACGAGCCATGATTCACTCGCGAACAGAATGTCGTTGAGGATTTTTATTGGCACTTCGCTCAATTTATTTTTAACTAATAATTGAAGAGATTGATTAAGATGTTTGAATGGCTTATTGAGTTAAATATTACTGGTTTATTATTATTTAGGAAGATATTTTGATCATACTGCTTGGTATACCTACGTCCTAAAACGTATTATGTAATATGTAATTAAATCTTTTCCGATAAACTGATGGGAGCACTTTTGAGGTGTGATATGCATTTTAAACAATTGTTCCTTAATACATATCATTTTCTTTAATTACAGGTACCTAAGTCATCAATCTTCTCTACTTGCCTATTCGTAGCTTAATACAACATCAAAAACATGGCAAATTGGTTAAAATCCACGGTTGTATTGGATTTATGCTACCTCTCCTGGTAAGTTTGAACCTATATAATACATAGATACCTACGAACTACCCATTAGGTGTATATATACAACAATATTTTATGTTTGGCGCGTGATTGGAAATTCAGAGACATTTCTTCAAGATGTAGGGACATTTAGCAACATAAAAAATGCCCCTAAATGGAGGGTCGGAAATTAAATATTCCATAAAGTCGACGGCGCTCGCAAAAGAAAAGTAATATCGGATGCAAGTGGCTAATGACAATTTGATGCCGCCGAAGTGCTCGCTCGTAAAAAATCACTAGAAATGATCCCATTTTGATTAAAAAATCACAGGAACGCACCCCAAACGTATATAAAGACGAAACTTCCGAATGATTTAAAAGTTTTAATAACGAAATTCTAGTGAAATAACATTATACTTTCAAATTAGGAGTGAAAATTTAATTTAAAAGAGAGACAACTCGCCGCTGGAGGGGCGAATGGGATTCGCGTCGTAAAAATGTACAAGCTCTTCTTTCCGAGAGTTTCTTTTCAGTCTGCAAAATTTATACCGCTTAAATCTCTCAGAGGAAAATTAGAAGGGCCTGTATTTATTAAAGGAGATGGTTCGCGCTCGTTAGAGGAATTTTAATCGGGAAACTTCGCCTTATGAATGCGGCTTCGTTCGGAGTTTCGACTTATCTTTTATTAGATTTCTGAGCTTCTAATTAGGATTGTTAAATTCACCGGAATGAAACCTTAAATGCCTACTTGTGTCGCTGTAATTAAACGGCGGAATTTCGATTTCCTTATTCATTACTAACGTTATAATGTCATTTGCGCAGATTCAGCTTTACTCTTCTACTCTTATACGGTGACATCGTTTCATCGGTCAAATAAGAGATTTGCTACAGTTACCACACTTTATGTAAAAATCATTATAATTATTTTAAGGAGCGTTACAAAATCTTTATAAAACAACACGAAGGTGACCGCTACTGTGTATAAAATAAGGTAGCGATTTCATGTTTAAATTTGGAATAACACGGCAAAACGAGTCAGTTGTAAACAGCGCTAATGCAAACTAACGGGGTGAGTGTGTATGGATATCGTGATATAATTTGGTGTTAAATGTGCGCTCACGAACGCTGGGTGCTCTCCAAAGCATTTTCATGTATCTCTAATTAAAATGCGCTGTCGTGGTCCTGCTTATACACTGCCGAATTAGTGTCCTTATGAAAATTTTATTGAGTGCTGTTTTTACTTCTGCCGTAGGTGTTTTTGCTTTTTAGAAATGTAAGGTCTTTTATTGCATAATACAGAAGGGTTACGCTTTTTCAACTAGATATGTCTTGCCAATTAACATTAATGTAGGTACCTACCTAAATAATGAGACCAAGCAAACATCCGGGACCGGTATCATCTAATTCTTTCCTCTGTTATTTGCCACATGATATTCATGAATTTGCTTGGCCATAATTGCAAATTATGCTTGGTATATACTTACAGTGTGAAAATCACAAGATTGCATGAAGAGACAACTAGACGGAGTTGAGTTGCCTCTTCAGCAAAACACTTACATCGCTATTAAGCGACCATTTAAAAAGCAGCACCCAACATCCACCGGCTCCGTTTTATTATCCATTAGCCAACCGTTTGCCCGTTAAATTGACACAAGTCGATCCATAAAGATTAGTGCCCGGGACGTGAGTTAATGGCTCACTTTATAGCCCGAGGTTGCAAGTTGCAGTAAAAATGAAATGTTGGTAAACGATTGTACGCTGACTCTGTAGAAACGAGCGCGGGGCAAAAGTCTCTCGTTGAAAATTAATTAGTACCTACTTATAGATGTTCCGGATATGTACGTGTTTTTAATGATCTGTAGAAATATTATTAGCCTTTTTTTTTATTTTATGTCGATATTTTTTTGTTACATTTAGAACAGCTTCCATTTTGACATGAGTTACCGGACCACCTTTAAATAAAATAAGAATCACTAATGTATGAATAATGTAACCAGAGTCATTTTCTAGTTAAATGCTTCATTAACATGACTTTGTTGGCTATACCTATCTATGTTTTAATTACTTTAATTGACTCATTTTCATAACTGTTCAGTGCTCACATTTAATTTAATTTATTGCATCTATTTCAATGTTATCATGATATAAACCGGACAGTAATGGCAATTTTTCTGACAATTTAATTCCATAAATCTTACGTATGATTTATATTAGAATCCGGTTGATATTTAACTCATATTAGATAGGCATAATGATGTTAATTTACCTAGACTTCCACCACTTCCAGTTTATGTTTAGCAAAAACTAATTTATTTTATTTTTTCATATACATAATATACAGTCCTTGTCTTTCACATTCATTCAGAAATTATTGAGGTCTCGTACCTGTAGGTAATATTTTCTTTTTGTTTTGGCTTAAACTACCTTACTCACTTAAGTAACTATTTATGTAAATGTATTTTATGAGAATATTTTGAGCAGCATTTTAAACAGTTGAGTACAAATATCACACAGATCTACGTTGGTACGGTAATAGTACCGACATAGGCAAGGCAAAAGTTTAGATTATATTATAATATGCCTATTTGAGGACAATCCTGGCGTTATTTTGAGGCCCTAAAAACTAAACGGATTTCAGGCCCGCAATAAACCTAACCACATGATTAAATTGTCGCATAAAAACCAACTCGAATTCCTATTTCATCACCGAAAGCCGTATTATAAGCTCACAATAAGGTACCGGCCTAACGCCGTAACGAATGGAAACGACCGCATTAGACCACCTTTTAACGTATCGACCACTTATTTAATCCACCCCTTGCGTTGCTTTTACATTCTGAGACAATCTAAACTTTATTCTAATTATGTCAAAGGTGGTTTTTAAATATTATAGCTGCGTAGGATACGTGGTTGTGAAAGTAAACGAGTTGCATTAAATCGAGACTTATCGCGACTGTGGACTGACCTCGCTCTTATCAGGGACGACAGTCACTTAGGCCGTGGGGCGTATTTTAAGCGCAATTGAGTTGTTGGCGGTCAGTTTGTTTATTATATGAAGCTTATTTTTATAAAAGGAAAAAGTAACAGGTGAATTCTAGACCACGTTACAATTAAAATACCTACCCGTTTCTCCTTCTGTTCCACGGCTACCTAGCAATACATGTACCTACCGAACTGTAGGCTATAGTGTTCGGAAAATTGCGAATCATTTCCGGATGATATTAGTTCAGGACCGGGATAAGTAAGGTACTCGAAGACGCGCCTATGTCTAGCTAGAGGCAGTAGGATGTTGAAAATTATCAAATAAAGATTATGATTGAAAACTGTAGTCCCTGCTGAATCTTCTCTTGCTTTCTTCTCTCAGACTTGTTTGTGCCACCTGAATACCTACCTACTATTCAAGAGTACAATTTAAAAATTAAATACAATGTTGTTGGAGTACTTACGTGCTTATCTTATCAAAGTGATAGATTGATCTTTAAAAGTTTATAGTTATATCATTTTTAACAGTTGAATTTTCAGAATAGGTCCGGCACGTATGTATTATGATTGAAAAGCAGTTACCTACTTAGGTTTAAAGAACTTTATTTTCTCAAAGAAATTACCTTTCACTTAATGAGAAAAATTACATAAAATACAAGTATATTTATCTTAGAGCATCAAAAGAGCAGTTTATATGAGTAGGTAGGTACTCACTATTATATCTATATAAAAAAAAAACTAATATTAAATACATACCTATAGCTATTAACTAAGCAATCATTACAATATACACAAGTTTAAACACAACTCAAGTTTAAGTGGGTATTCTACAAAACGTAAGAGTTAACATAAAATACTTAAATTACCAGTCCACTGTTGCTAATCACTTAGTGCAAATTCTATGGTGTTCTAATTTCAACCTTATAAACGAAGCGTTTAAATTTACAATTCTAAAAAATGCAGTTGAATGCATGAGCTTATCGCACATTCTTCGTTGTCAAGTCCCAAACTCCCAGGGCCGGACTTAGATATTAGAAATTACGTATTGATGCAATTTACGTTTGTATAAATTAAAACTTTTGCATTCTTTTATACATTTTGGCAGTTTGTTATAGAATTGTGCCCCTTCGAAACTTATATTTTTCTTACCGCTTTTAGTTCGTGCTGATTTAATACAGAGGTCGTTAGCATTACGTAACGGCCTGTTCCCTTGTTCAGATTTAGTTTTAAATGTTATTTCAGAGTGAATATTTTTATCTATTATTTTATTCCTTATTAGTATGCACGTATTATTATAGTATAGCTGATTTATATTCATTATCTTAGTTTCCGAATAGATTTTGGAACTAGAAGTCAGACGATCATAATTAAAGAGTGTTTTTATTAGTTTATTTTGTGTTATTTGCAATTGTTTGAGAGCAGATTTACTTGCACTTCCCCATATTTACAAAAGTAGATAAACAGGTTGCATGTGTACATAGGTAAGTATCTACATATGAAATTACTAGTAAGGTTACCTACTTATAGTTCGTTTTTTTTAGCATTAGAAAGAACTCCACAGAAGTAAGCGTACAGTTTTTATCAGGCTCTTTTATTGTTAATAATTATTGAATTATCTAATGTAGCACGGTCAATACATATAATTTACTTCAAATTATTACCGCTAAAAGTGCCGGATTTGGAACCACAAGCTTACTTCTGCGAAGTTCTTTCTAATGCTAAAAAAAACGAACTATAGGAATTTTTTTAACATATTAAACTCAATTATTTAGTTTATTCGGGTTATTTTAACCAAACAGTTCAATGCACTTTACACATTTTCTGAAAGTTTGGTTTTCAATTTTCAACACGAAGGCTCTGTGGCGCTCAGAACCACACAGGTTCGTGTTCAAAACCAATTTGAGAGCGTAGAAGCCTTCGCCGCCACGGAGTTCGTCGTAGCGCGGATAGGTGGCGCTACATACATCAAACGAAGGCTTATTTTCATATTGTGTAAAAAAATCGTTGTTAGACAATAACGGATAAAATACTCTTCAGATTATAATTCCGTAGAAAATAAAAGATTCATTATTATACCAATCTTGGCACAAAAGAGTAGGTAAACATGAAATTACCTTCAAAAAATGCACCTAAATTCTATTTTCTTGTAGAATATTTATTTTACGTTGTAAATGACATAATTCTGATAATACTCAACTATATTAATTACATATTACGTTTTAAAATATGAGTCAAGATAGTGATATGTGCTCATTTTTTGTAGCAGTGACCGGGGCAAACTGATATAAGAGATAAATTATCCAGTAATTGAATAAATGAATATTCCTCTACATTAAATAACACACATTGTTAATATCTTAATAGACATATAATACGCCAATTTAACAGCTCAAAATGACCGCAGTAAACCCTCAGTACCGACACATAAACATTGATTACTTAGTATCTTCCATTTAAGCGACGAACCCCTATGTGTGATAGCTTCACATCATTGCTAAATTGGTAACGAACATAAATCCTTCTCTCTAATTTAATCAACGCCCGCGTAGTTCGTGTTATTCATTTTCTACAAAACCAACAAGTAAGACCCTTAGCACTCCATACGTTCTCATAAAAAGTCCCCGTTTAGCTCACAATAGATCGATCCGAGAGATCTGAATACGCTGGCCATAGGATGTCCATAATTTTAAGTAATGTGGGAGCGAAACGCTTTTGTAGTCACAGTTTGTGTTGCAGGGCTAAGTTTAATTTAATTAACACGGACAATGTGTAAAAATATAAACAAGTGAAGGGCGGCTTAATCAACCCTTTTAAAAAACTTAATAATTATTTTCTTGTAAAAATGATGCTTTATACGAATGAAATACATAAGTTTAACCTCAATTCAATGCCTCATTCTTTTAATAGGTATTTAGTAGGGATGTACCGACTAGTCGGGATAGCCGACTATCCGGCCACATTTGTAGTCGGCAATTAGTCGGCGACTAGTCGGCAAAAATGGCCGATTAGTCGGCACTTTATTAGTGAAAGAGAAACAGACAAAAAGAAACCAACAGTCAATATTTACCATATGTTTTATGTCTATTTTACCAAAATACCTATTTAGGGTGTGAAAACTTTGGTTCATATAATTGACCGTTTGATCGTTATCGACGTTATCGTATGGTGGTGGCGAGGTGTTTTCCTCTACAGGTCGATCTTAACTGATTCTCGTGTAATTTCATGGCCAAGTTATACCTATTTAAAGGATTTTATTATAATTCAGTTTTTGTTTTTTTTTTAATGGTGGTGCCATGGGGAACTATAATATTAATGTTATTGCAAAAGGACTATGCGTCAAAATTGCCCCAAAACCAACAGACTTGAGAGTTAAGTCATTAGATAGGTATTTCTCTGTACTTCATTTCGTTCTATGGGCACCAAGCGGAATTCCATTGCAGAACTGAGATACAGGTATTTTAGTCAAAATGTCGTCACCCTTATTACCTAGGCAATAGAGTCCACCGCCGGGCGAGCGCGGCAAATCATTGAATGTGCTCGCCCGGCGGTGCGCGAACATCTACCCTGCAGCAATTAATTTACTTACTTGGACCCTATTGCTTAGGTAATAAGGGTGACAACATTTTGGCTAAAATACCAATATCTCAGTTCTGCAATGGAATTCCGCTTGGTGTCCATAGAACGAAATGAAGTACAGAGAAATACCTATTTAATGACCTAACTCTCAACTCTGTTGGTTTTGGGTCAAGGCTCCATACAAAGTTGCCCATGGTCCTTTAGAGACTTATAAACAGGGCACGTTACTCGTATAGACGCTGACCATAGGGGATAGGTTCTTAACTGGCGACTACGTACGAGAAATAGAGCCTTGGAAAAACCTCCTACAACAGCTGACGGTCTGCTCAGGATCGCAAAATAAAAGAAAGACAGAAATTGAACGAGGATTCTTGTGATAGGTCCTTGAACCTGTAGAGAACACCTTTTAGCCAAGCTAATATATGAATAGCGCAACCAAAAGAGCAAAACTATTGTTTTTCACCAGAACTTATACGAAACTAATGATCTGGCCGACTAGCCGACTAGTCGGCCGACTAATCGGCCATTCGAGCGCCGATTAGTCGGCCAAATCAATAGTCGGTACATCACTAGTCTTTAGATTGAAATAATAGACCTGTGATAATCATTTAGGTACCCATATCATGTAGGTATTTGAGGTCTTAAGTCTAATTTTTTGCAGGACACTTTCTACAGAGAAATATCACGACATTTTTGGGACATAAATGTAATAGCAAATAATTATAGGAAAGTACTGCCAAAAGTGGTTTTAATAATTCCTAACACAAATAATGCCTTAGAGTAAAAGTTATTTGTAGACACGATATAGACAGCCAGTACAAAAACTATTGAATAATGGATTAAACACCTACAAACGTATGAGCCCAGTCCTGTCACGCTTAAAAACTTTTTGTGTATTTGATTACATTATAATCTATTGTTTTTTTTCAACAATGCATGTCCCGAGTAGTTAATAGATTTCTGGTAAAAATTAATCCTAATCAAAATGAAGTATAAACCACATCAACAATTCAAACAGTTATTTCCATCACGGTTCCATATTTCTATCAACAATGACAATCGAAATCCAAATACAAAATGGCGGCGCGGCGGTAGGGTGCCTCCCCTACCGGATATTCGCGCGAGTCCACGTCGGAAGAGCACGGAATTATTTACGACTCCCGGGGATGATTATTTATTTTATTTTTATTTTTGGACATGGCAATACTCCGCGTAATTATAGAATTGAATGGCACCCTCGATTATTTCGAGTGCGTGCGAAAAGCAATAAATGATGCGATGCGTATTTGTATCTATAAATGTCATTAATGCATTTCATGCACAGGGAAATCATTGACAAGATAATTTAATTGTAATGTAAATTTGTAGTTAACATTTTATTGTGGGAATGTAACCAATATTTTTGATAGTGATTGATAATTCTTTGCACAATTTCTCATAATGATGATTATTTGCTTAGAAGATTAATTATAAAAATAATGTATAATGTGGAAATACATATAGTACATTAATTTATCATTTTAATTTGTTATTTTGGAGCATGGCCAAAGTAACATTTAAATTGATTGCTTGGGAACTCAGTATTGTTATCTCTTAAGGGGCCCACTGATTAACAGTCCGCGGGCCGGTATCGGCCTGTCAGTTAGAACAAAATTTTGACAGTGCCGGACAACCGACAGGCCGCGGGCCGTAAGGGATAAAATACTGAAACTAGGAAACTAGAAGTCGCATCAACATTTTAAATCATTTTATGTAGGAAAGAATTTTTGGACTTTTTAGGCTTCTACCACTTCTGTGTGACACAAGCCCACAAGAGTTAAAAACTTCATCTAAAAGCAATTTTAAAAGCGGATACCTGCAGAGTAAATAAAGCAACTAACCCGACAAAGAAACACCGGGAGGACAGATAATGAGCGTAGCAAGCGAAAAGGAACAAAATGTCTGCCGTCTGCGATATTTCCACGCCATTAGCCGCTTTGTGGATACCCTACTGTGTCACCGCCACGCGGGGAAACTGTTTTATGCGCCTGCTCAAGATATATTTTAAGTCTGTACTAAAAATAAGTGTATTTATATAGACAAGAAAGGGGGATAGGAAAAGTCTTACTTAGTGGAAGAGAAGCGGGGATTATTTAAATAGTTTTATGTTTCTTCAGAACCGGGAGGACATTCCCGTGAACTTATAGAGCCTAAAGAGTAAAATATGTACCAAAAAACCCATACATATAGGTAGGTATTACATAAGTTTGTTTTTCAAGAGGAGCGTGATCAAAACGAAGAAAAATCAATTACCTACAGTACTTTTTTTTGTAATGTGTAGCCGTAAGCGTAATGTCAATGCATTCGTTCGTTAAAGTTGTATAGAGTTGTAAAAATAAAATAAAAACTTGTATAAAAACCAATTCGTTTGATAAAAGATCACCAATACACACAAATCCAGCACCGCCGTGCAGACAATGCTTGCAGTTCCATTCAGCAAATTGAATGTGTGAACGATTTACAACGCAGCCGGCATATTTTTAATTATTTGATCAGGCAAGACTGATAAATCAGCGGCGGTAATTGGTCGGCCAGTGTTGCCCTGTAATCATTTCACGCCCTGAAGTAATTAGTTCATGAATTTTAATCCCAGTGCTGGGCGTTAAGTGATTAAGGGCCTCAGTGCTGGGCTTTGCTTTCTTTATTGCGCAATAACGTTGTATTAAGTTTATGATTTGAATTTAGAAGCGCGAAGCTTCCAGGTTGGAACAAGGAGGAGTGTCGTTTTAAAAGGGCTTATTTCTTTATGAAAACCATACAAACATAAGCCCTTTTGAAACGACACTCCTGAGAGGAGAACTCGTTTATGCGTTTCATGACAGGTGCACTTGCTAGCTATTATTTTTAATACTTAAAATATAAAGCTTATTGATCGCTATTATATTATAGTATTTTGTGTAACAAGTACATAATAAGGGTTCTTAAAATTCAAAGGGCGAAGTTACAAACGAGATGAAGGCGGTTTTGTAAAAACTGGCCGATAATTTTAAGACCTAATTAAGTACCGCTGCACACAATATTTTCTCTAGGACAGCTGCAAATGCCTTAAATGATAAATAACATCGAAGTAGGTAAATAAAGTATACAAGCGTAAATTAATTTTGTTTGCAGTTTTTTCTGGTAACAAATTACCTCTTACTCTGTGAGCGAAAAACAATGTAGGTACAGTAAGAAGTATCAGTGCCACTTATCACTTACATTGTTTTGTTTCTCCATTTTGGATATAACGGGCCTATAAATCCCGTTCTTTTGATAGATGTACTTAAATACATAAATTCATAAACTAACGTTTTTCCAACATGCTACTTAAATATAAATACTTATCGCCATTTTTCAAATATTTGAGTACTGTACCTATTTACTGCATACACACAGCAAATTTTTAGTTACCCGCCACGTAGACTTTGAAATCGCATATTTCGATAAACGATTTAAGAATCATTTAGTATAAACAGTGCATCGTATCCTGTAATTCACTTGGCATATGAATCATATCATATGATATAATTTTGACCATTCCACACTATTCATTTACAAACTTTACTATAGTTTACAACATGGGAAACGCTTTGACCCAAAACACAGACATCGTTCGGCCCACTGTAGCATTTCATGACCTGAAATGAGTCAAAGCTAATTCTGAGACGATTGATGGTAATTGAAACTGCAGGACGGCAGATGGTCGCGTGCTCACTACTTCTAGACACAAAAACGTAATTATGTTAAGTATGTAAACACCTGCCTTCACTACTTCGATAAAATTACAATTAAATTTTTAAAAACTTAGTGTAAGAAAATTAATGAAAACCTGAAAATCAAGAATTGTAGGTATGTACTTATATATTAGAAAATAATATACTTCTTTGGCTCTAGTGAAAACATGTACAAATCTCACGCAACTAAAGTGAGAAAGTGAGACTTATACCCCTTTTCACTGCTAGCTAGTTTTGTAAGAGCGTTATCAAATTAAGATCAAACTTTACATTTCATTTAGGAATTTGAAGATAGGAAGTTAGTAAATTCACAAAGTTAAATAATACTATAGAATATGTACCCACAAAGATTTCTTTTTTAAGTATCGATTGTGTTTTGTACAATAAAGAGCCTTTACTAGTTTAGTAAAACATGAGGCAAGCTTTATTTTAAGGTTCTTCACTTATTGTCTTTTTCTCTTAAACTTCGGATATCGATCGGATAAAAACTAAAAAGTCGGATCTGAACACTCAAGTCGGTAGCCCTCAATGAGAAATTGCTTATACATATAAATCAAACCGCATAATGCACTCGTACATATTTACGATTGATACTAATTGACGTCACAACGAAGGTCATGCTGATCGATGCTCCATTTTAATAACCTCCTAACTTGTAGAGTTAGATCACTGCAAAACAGACTTTATCAACATTTGAACAGAGTTCATGTTAAAAAAAACTCGAAGAAGGAGATACGAGCTTGGTTCAATCGATGGTGGTGCATTCTGCCAAGTATTTATGGGAGTTGCATTCTATATTTTTCCTAAAGGCATTAATGTGTGTTGCGCGAATTGATATATTGCACGGGATGAAACGCAAATGCGGCCTGTTTAGATTGGTTAAGTTGTTGGTGCCAGTACTTGCACAATTATTTTCCTTTGTCTTAATAATGACTAAAAGGCCAAAAATTTTACCTAAAGAAGAAATATAGATATTTAGGTACTTTATTAAACACTATAAGTATTTAATCAACATTCCCAAAATAAGTACCTACCATGATTCAAATTATTGTGCTACCAACCTCAAATTCATTACGTCAATAAGTTATTCTTATCTTTAGGAATTTCTGAAATACATATCTAGAAAAGATCCAACTACTTAATAATTTAACAAGTTTTTTCTACCAGATTTTAAACTTGGTAAATAATGCGTTCGTTTACTTCATTTTATCATCATTAGATTAGCCTAAAATTTATTTTTTATTATTTAAATGTTATATCGTTTCATTTTTACTCTATATATAGTCGCCCCACCTGTGACAAAGTTAAAAATTAAACGCCCATAGATAAAAACCAAAAACATAAAACGTATTTTAGCCAACTGCTAAGCAATAAGTAAGCAATGACTTGATGTAAACGAGGCACGGACGCGATATCTCGAGTGTTATGGATTGGAGAGTCGTGGCTTTTTGATCAGTGGGCTCTTAGCCTTGGGGGCTTTGAACTTGCTTAATCAAGTCACTCTGTGACAGGGTGTTTGACATGAGAATAAACATAATGGACGAGTAAATAGGCCATGAAACTTATCAGGGTTACGAGTTATTTATATAACTCGGGAAAAAATATTTTTACCGAATTAACAGAAATTAAGACTTCATTCATCTCAGCCATAAGACGTCCACTGCTGATAGGCCTCCCCCTTAATAACTAAAATATTTAACTATCGTTTTCTCATTGGGTAAGTGACTAAAATATTCTCATTTCTTTTATATTTAATTAAAATTACCAGTTGACCATGGTAACGCAATGGCATTTCCATCTATTCGGGATTTATATCTCATCCCCATGTCGTATCCTTTCGAACGATTGCATTTTTTGGTTTCTTTTTATTTATTAATCTACCTAAGTTACTTTTGGCTTCACTCTTAATGCTAATTGTGTCTTAAATATTTGAAAAACCTGTATTACTTGGGTAGTACCTACTAAAAAGTAAAATAACATAAATAATAAAAGTCTCAGTCCCTGTTATGGCTCCTCTACACGATGGGCCAGCGCCGGCCACTCCAAGGGACGCAGCCATGCGGCAGAATGAGATAGCAACATCACTTGCTCCCTCTAACGCATAAATGCGTCCCTTGGAGTGGCCGGCGCTGGCCCATCGTGTAGAGGAGCCATTAGGGCAATGAGGTAAAAACCTTCTATTACCACAAGGAAATAATACTTTTAATATAAAGGTCATACAAAACAAAGACTCCATATATCTAAACTCCTTTCATTGCTCAATCAATTTCTATTGTATGCAAAGTAGGAATCACAAATTGCTGAACAACCTAAAGCAACCATAATCACAATAATTGGTATTTGAGCGCGCAACTAATTGATAGGTACCTACTGATTATTAGTTAGTCAGCTGCAGAGAAAAGGTATCCCCCCCCCCTCTTCCCTCCCTGGCAGAAGTTTGTATACAAAGGTGCTAAGTTAACAGTAATGCTGACTGTAAAATGTTTCTCTAAAACTCTAAAAGTCAGCTTAAGATATCACACTGTATATTCTTGTTTATTATTAATCCTGAACTATTTAAGTTTACATATATTCGTCTACAAGACATATATGTTCTAGGTTTATTTGTAAAAAGTCCTGACAATTAATAATAAAATAAACGCTTCATGTAGGTACATATGTCGATATACCTAAGAAACCAGGTTGAACACAGGTAATTATAAGATCTAAGCATTTCATAGGTGTGTCAATATGTTTATTAAATATAAACGCTAAGTATATACACAATATTTTACAGTCTAGACGTTTTATAGGCGCTTCGCCTAACTTTCGATTACTTTCATAATTTATATCTCATGTTAAAGACACTCCAGTTTAATTAAAGTTCTCCCAGAAGCGCAGCGCAATTACTCGGCCCGTGTAAATGCAAATAAGTTTGGCCGACACCACCTTGTTTCAACCGGCCACTTCGGTGCCTTTCCAACTAGACACACTGTGTTTACAAGTGCACACACTCGCCTACTAAACAAGGCACGACTACACAGGTTTAGCCACTGTGTCGTGACACTGGTCATTTCGCGCTGCGCCCGATTTAGCTTATGTCGGATGTCCGTAAGTTTTACCGCAGCTAGGAAAGTTTGGGTACAGTTGCGCGTCAGTTTTGGACTTAGGACATATTTTCAGGATAATTTGTGCGGTACTTACAAGTTTCTTGAATTTTCTAGGCAGATTAAACCACATCACGTACTGTAATCACGCACAGAATAATTATTTAAGTCTACATATTGTAATATAACATGTTTAATTACCTACGTTGAATATTTAATAAAAAATAATAATAGGGAAACTCGATTTTTATGAAAATAAACAAGTATTTTTATTTCGTATGTACGTTTAACAAGTACCATGCAGCATAATAATTAAAACTGCATTTTATACAGACATTCTTTATAAGAAAGCATTATGTAATAACAATTCCGATAAGCAATTCTTAGAATATGAAATAGCGACACGACAACTCTTAAAAACGAGAAAAAAGAGTAACATTCTGTTATTTTAAATGGTCATTCATGACACATAGGTACAGGTATATGTACGCCATACTGAGCCGGTGTTACTGGTACGCAATTTCTAAAGTGCTATTCGTTTTTATTTAATCACCTGATCGACACCTTAACGACGGATATCTAAGAAAATAGTATAATTATCAAGCAAAAAATATGAAATAATTATAAGTGGGAACGCATGCCGATAAATAAAATCGCACGTGTAGGCAAAACTAGAAGTTTCAACGCATTTTTCGTAGAATGCGGAGAAGCAAGAACATACAAGTACGTATGTAGAATAAGGCGCCAACTTTTTACCTTGGTTAATGTTCAAATAATATAGAACCAAGAATGAACGAGTGTGTACTGTCTCTTCCGAAAATCGTTATTCCCAGATTGATATTTTTGCCATTCGCAATTTTTACCATTTTACTTTTTCTCGATAGCTTCCTTTTCCGAAATCATATTTAACAATTCGCATATTTTCCCATTATTTTAATTTTCCAATAGTTTAATTTCCTAATAGGTTTACAACTATTCGCATAATTTCCAACTATATTTCATTTGTTTACAATCACGGGAGACAGAAAACAGATAGGTGCGACGACGAGCGAAGCGAGGAGGAGTGTGTTAGCTGAGGTTTTAGTTAGTGTCTCGTATACTTATTATAATAAAGAATACATATCCAAATTATGCGAATGGTTAGAAAACCTATTAGGAAAATAAGCTACTGGAAAATAAAATTAATGAGAAAATATGCGAATAGTTAGAAATGCTTTTTGGGAAAGGAAGCTATTGAGAAAAAATAAAATGGTAAAAAATGCGAATGGCAAAAATCGCAATCTAGAAAAAACGATTTTCGGAAGAGACAGTACACACTCTCTCGCTCCATCCTAAGACAATTTCTATGTACGCAAAGTAAACCCAGACCCCAGCTCGACATAAAAGGGCCGATTATACTACGTTCGTATAAAGCTGGATCAGCGCAATGCTGATTCACTCCCACACCGGCTGTATTTACTGCGACGAGAACGCAAATTGGAATATACGAGCTCGGGGCTTAGCCCTAACGAGATTGGCGCACCTATTATGTGTGCTCTATATCAAAGGAAACGAAAATAGGAACTGTTTTTGTTAGGTATAATGACATCTTTACAATACACATATTGTAAAGGCGGCATATTCAGTACAAAAATGCTTGTACCGCACAGTGCACACTGGTGGAATCCCGCCTTTATACGGTCTGTGAAACAATTTTGCCATTTATAATCATATTAACGAGTTTTAAAATTATTCGTGAATTATTATTTATTAGACATGTCTTGCGTAGTTCATTTACAGCCTTTTTAGGGTTCCGTACTCAAAAGGAAAAAACGGAACCCTTATAGGATCACTCGTGTTTCTGTCTGTCTGTCCGTCTTTCACAGCCTATTTTCTCCAATTGAAATTTAGTACACATATGTAAGTTTGTAACCCAAAGACGGACATGTAACGTAAATAAATGAATTTTAATTATGGAGGCCATTTTTAGGGGGTAAATGAGAAAATTAATAAAATAAAGTTATTACATATCACATGAAAGAGCTCCTTGTAAGAATCACAAATATTTTTTTTTATAATTTTAAGATACACAGTTTAGAAGTAATTCAAGAAAATAGGCAAAAAATGACCATTCCCCCCCCCCCCCCCCCTATATCTCTGAAACTACTGGGTTTAAAATTATGAAAAAAATACACAAAATAGTTCTTTACTTATAGATGACAGGAAAAGCTAAGTATTAGAAATATACAGTCAAGCGTGAGTCGGACCCCTACGGGTCTTTTTAAGGCAATTTACTCGCGTTTCACATATAAAAATACATTGTTAAAAATTGGGTGATGTACGGAACCCTTGGAACGCGAGTCCGACTCTCACTTGGCCGGTATTTACCATTCCCGACTAGCCATATTAATTTAACATGTACCTTAGCTCTTTTGAAAATACATTCCTCATTCCTGTCATTCCTCACTTATTAGGTATTACGAGTAGGTACCTTTACGTTTTATGTAGGTATTAGGATTTGCGAACTGTTTAGTGTAACGTGATAGACTTTAGTCGATTTAATTTATACCTAATATTTATGTATTGGTTATGAAATGTTATTAAATCCAAATGCTACCTTCGGGGTCAACTGTACCTATTGTACGCTTGATCACGATTTGGATTAGTAACGGGACCTTACTTTCGAGCCCCGCACAAATTGTTACCTAACTAGTCAACACATTACTTGCCTTAAAAGTTAAAATTGCTACTATCTATGAATCAATTTGATGTATTACATTTCTGGGATATTTACACTTCCACATTAAGAAAAAATGGTTAGGGGTCAAATTAAATCAAAAAACATAAATGGTTCAGTTTAGAATGATCTCATTTCAATGCGCCACCTATACCTATTATCTGTTCAGAGGCAACCCAGTAAGACCAAGGAGTTTTGGTTAACAGAAGCCAGAGTACTGTGTATATTATCCGTGGTTACTATACATTCATGATCGCTTAAATACAGCTTACGTTAATGAGCTATTATCTTAGTCGTTATTTAATAAATAACGAGCCTAGACAACAAAACAAATAAATCATAATATAACGAGAAAAATAAATAAAGCAACATTGTAGCACGAGAATGATAACTACTTAATCAGAGTGCGTCTACTGACTACTATTGTATGGTTGGTGGAACTGAAGTATAAATAAAAAAAAGGAATACCTAACTGGATTTTAACAAACAGAATTTATTTCTTTCAGATACTGTTTACGATTCTATCCCAAATCTCAAGGGATTTGATAAATCGCCGTTCACTATACATCCGCCTAAACTATATAGATCGCTTATACGAAAATTATTCATACGTCTCTTGACGCAAAGGCTCTCACCGCATGACGCCGTACAGACTTACGGATGAATACATTTAAATAGTAAACGCGACACTGCCGGAGATTTAGTGTGGCATAATGTAGCTAGCTACATAAGTTCCATTACTCACGGACATAACTCGTTCTGTGTTATAAATACGCGTGGACGCGGATCGTGGTAAGGCTACGGAGCTGCCGAGCTCGTAGAACTTATATAAGTAGGTAGGTGTAAAGGGGCCCACTGATTAACAGAACAGTGCGCTCTGTTAATCAGTGGGCGCCTTTAGGTACCTCTGTTATGAAAACAACTAGCAGATTGAAGATAAGATTTCATTTACAAAACGGGCAGGGCTGTAGGAAAAATACGACAGGGAATAGGTACCTGAAAAGAAATTGACAGTATGATCTCGTTTTTATAGCGGGATCACACTGCTTAAAATTTGCCAAAATAGGCAAAGAAATATTGTGAGGTGACAATCAAAACTCACTAATTACTATCACAGCACAAGTCCAGTGCCATAGTAAACCCTAGTAGTAACTAAGTAGATAACGTTGATTTTTGCAATTAGTAACTTTTGTCGTCACTTGACGATATAAAGGACAATTCGCACTCTCAATCATTTCCTAATTTAAATTATTATTGCCAAAATTAGTGCGACTATTTTTGGCGCGATTAAAGCAGTTTTCCTCATAGTCTTAGAAAACTTGTGAAAACGAATTAAAGCTGAACCAGTTTTATACATAAGTGTCGCGGTCATCGAAGACAATATTGTAATCCAGTTTAGACTATTAAAATTCTAGTTCAATCGATGCATCTCCATGCATACAAGTCTGTAGTTAGCGTGTACTGCAGTACATGTAGTACAGTACTTACTTGGCACCAACGCAAGCGCACCGTTATAAATACGGTGCGCACGGACATGGTTTAGGGTTCCGACGGCCATTACTCCGGCACAAAGGGTTTGTTAGCAGAAGTTATGAAGAACTACCAGCGCTGTTTGCCTTGAATAGCCTAGCACATGCCCTGGCCTGTAGGCTGTACATAAGGCTAGGGTTATATATCTGGATTAAGCCCTGCCTTTGTACTGGATATGAGACTTGATCAAGAATAAGAGTTAGATTTTAGTAAGTTGACTTTTTTGCATTATGGTTCATCTTTTATTGTTTAAAGTTAAAAAAAAGAAAATTATAAGGCTTTCGTGTTGTGTACACACTACGGCTTTGACTACGGAACCCTAAAAAAATCCTATCGTATCGTATTATTCGTATTAGTAATCTAACAATAGCGCAAAAAATCAAGTAACTAAGGCAAATAACTTATACATGCCCCCGGCCCCTTACCATGTTTATTTTCTTCTGATAGAATCAGATATTCGGTATCTACAGCGAACACTTCTGTGGTAACAATACTTACATATACGATTGACGTCGTGTAAAAATATAAATTATTCTGATAAGAGTTTTGATGTTCTCTTCCCATGCTCCGATGTTGTAGGTTAATTATTGTTATCACACTGCCACTAAGTTAATGCTCTATATCACAATATAAAACTCCAAAATCTGCTTTATTCCTTATAGTCAATTCCATAATGGCAACAATATAAATCCTCATTAAAACTAAGCAATTACCAATCTTCAGGGGCGTATTTCGAGGGTGCTGACATAATTTCAGCTCAGGTGGCCCGGAGGGTGCTCCGGGGTCCTTTTTGCGATACATTACACTACGCACCTGCGGCTCGACCTTTGCGTTTTCGATCACCGGTAACGTATGAGGATATTTGCATTGCAAAATATTGGGGTTTCCACTTGTATCTTTTTTTGTAACATTTATCATTGAGAATTTCAAACCTGTTATTCATCACCATGAAAGAGAATGTCTCATAATGTCGTTTAACTATCATTGGCTACGCAACACTTCGGTATGCCTACAGTCCGAAATTTAAGCAATGAGCAATGTATTAAATATTGCATGCAAATTCTTGAACCGTCCATAGGGGCCCACAGTTTACCAGTTCGCCGGACGATATCAGCCTGTCAGTTGTTCGGAACTGTCATCTTTTGCGTATAACTGACAGGCTGATATCGTTCGGCGAACTGGTAATATGTGCACTCTAAAAAAAATTTGGTTGGCCCTATCAATATTTTGATAGTCGTAATCAAGCATCTTGATTCCATACGAGCCTAACAAGGACTTCGACATTTCAAATAAGGTAATTCTGATTGATCTTACTATTGCTATGTAACTGAGCCAACTAAGATCTTGTTCAATATATACATGAAAAAGAATTATGGTAACTAATTGACCCTAGTAAGATCAACTAAGCTTGATATTTATTGAATCAACCTACGTTACATAATTATGTCAACAAGTTAATAATAGATGCAAGGTATACAATTGTTAGGATTAATCAATACCTACTTTATTAGTTCAATCACAGATACACTTATTGTTTTAAGTAATCAGCTTTCATTGATTTATATAAGATCGTAATTGTTGTAATTAACTTAACGTCAACTAAGAAGAAACTGCTCTTAGTTGGTCTTCATTTTTTAGAGTGTGGGCCCCTTAAATGGGGCTTAAGGTGGGCTTTAGGCTATGTTCCCATAGGGGACTTCTTTACCTGTCACTAGTTTATATTTGATTGCTAAGAATTTTATCCATTCACGGCAAGGTGATTGTAATCACCTACTTAATACGGTAGGTACTTGACTCGCGTATCATAAAGTGCGCGAACATTAGAATTATACTTAGTTAAAAAACCTAAGTAGGTACTGACTACTAAACTTAGGCTTTGGAATTCAATTTTTAAATACCTTGATAAAGGCAAAAAATGTTCTCTTTTTATGGTATGCGAGTAAAGTGCCATAGACTATATACTTAAAGGCCCACGTGAAGATCGAAAGGTGTCACAACCACATTTTTAGTATTATTAGCCAACTTTTTGAATTAATAAATTATATAAATAAATAAATAATATAAATATAAATGAATAATAATAAATAAATGTTTTTTATTTTTTATTTATGATTTATTTCCATATAAACAGTATAAACATACTACATAATCTAAACATAAAACTAATTAAAAACTACACTTAAATATATATATAAGCTAAATAATAAAGACACAAAAAAATTAAACTAATAACTAAAACTACCTAAAAAGTAAAAAACCTATAAATAAAAAACTGGCCCCAGGTCTGTGCCCTCCGGTAGGGTGGTACAAATGAATTAGCACAGTAAAATCATTTTAAATAGGTACTTAATAATAAGCATTAAAAATTGAAAAAGTAGGACCACCTGATTGTATACCATATTAATTCTACGCTCATTATTCATTATCTCTGAGCAAGGCATGCTGTGTCCATTAATAACGCAATTAATAACTATACCTTATCCTAGTTCATGATACCTAATTAACAAGTGTAATAACGTTCTTTAAAGTGTAAATGTAACGATTATTATGTTATCTTCTTAGTAGGAACTTCCGTAAGAATTCATTCATGCATGTAGGTATAAATGTGTCTGCAACTGTATCCTAATAATATATTGAAGTGCTGCAACCAATATTCCTCGCTTTGATTTCGCAAAAAAAAAAGTACCGGAACACCTTTAAGTGTTCGCCAATGCATCGTTGAAAGTTGGTTTCGAAAAGGTCATACAAACCATAAATACAGAGTGAACTGAGGAGTGAATATGTATGCGGCCAACCCTGAAAACGCAAAAAATAAAATGTTCTGTCTAATTTCGCTTTGACCACGCTAACTTTACACAAAAGTTGGCAGTAAGAATGCATACAAATCCATATTAGCGCTATACTTGACGTAGCACATGGCAAGAAAACTTAGCAAGGTCCTACTCTATGTCAATTTTCGCGATTTAGGATTGGCTTTGTTAAAATACTAACTATAACTATTTATGTTATCCAGACATAAAAAATCATGCTGTATTGCTGCTTGTGACAGTCGTGTGATACCTTCAAAAGTGTACGGTAATTGCTTGAGACGTTGTTTGGGGACGCCGTAATTATATTCACGCCCTTTGATCAGTCCGCGTTACATGCGTGTACGCATATGCGCGATGTGCCGCAATTGACACGCAGTAGCGATGCAATGCTGAAAAATATAAAATATTCTATCGTGCAGTTTGTGAGAAAACGATTACGTAGCAAGCGCCCACAAAATGTAGGTACCTAATACCCACTTTACTACATATTTCAAGTGGGGCTAACGAAAAAATTATATTGAATTTTTACACCTTTTCACAAAGGCAAATGTCAGGAGAAATATCACACGGAAACTAGTTTATATTTGCCAGGGTGGACCTAGATAGATAGGTATGTTGAAAAATTCATATCATGTTGTAGCCTACTACACGACTAATAATAATGTACCTATACTTAACACTTAAGTGAGGATGGGATTTATTAGTTTTCATAATAAAACAATGGTTAGAACACCTAACACATTTTATACTCTATTTGAATCTTCTACCTAATATAAAATTAAATTATGCAGTAAGAAAAATAGAGAGGGTAGAATATAATTTACAAACTCGTACCTTTATGATGTTTCCGCTTTACTCGCTCATTTGAGACGCATTTGAAACGCAGACTTAGCCACGCGACATATGCTTTCAGTAACTCATTGGCATAGCACTACAGCTCCTTAGATACCCACTCATAATTAAATCAACAAGAGTACACTAAATTCAATATAAGTACCTAGTTTGTACGTACTATCAGACCTCCTTCTTCAAAAAATAATAGTTCAAGATCGAATATTAGGAGCATTCCACGGGCTGTCCCCTACAAACGCATTTTATTTCCTGTGTTGCGACTTTTTTCTCGGCATTTATAGCAGGCGATTATTTTTCTGTGCATATTTTTGACCATTTGTCATAGAAAAGGAAACTCTTATACCTTTAAATCTTCAGAAACTTTGCATTTGTACGGGACAACGGTAGACGATTTCATGGAATGCTCCATTACCGTGTTTAAGCAGTCTGTTTCGAATTTGCTTCTCTGAGATATACAGTATATATGTCGCAGTCGGATCGTATAATCCGCCGTATTACATTACCTGCCTCATCATTATCAGCCTGGAACTCCTCGGCATGGAGCTGAGTTCAGTCCTCGGCTTCGGCAGCTTCATTGAGTCTAAAGCACAAACTGCGGCCAGAAAGCTGGGCGTCCTAAATAAGGTGAAGCGATACTTCACACCTGGACAGCTTCTAACACTTTACAAAGCTCAAGTCCGGTCGTGTATGGAGTATTGCAGCCACCTGTGGGATGGCTCAGCTAAATACCAACTCGCCGCTTTGGACTCAGTGGAGCGCAGAGCCAGGAGGATGATTGGCGACAAGAAGCTAACGGCTAAGCTTCAGACTTTGGCCCATCGGCGGAAAGTCGCCAGCCTGTCGGTATTCTACAGGTTGCACTTCGGGGAGTGTGCCCAAGAGCTACACGAGCTCATTCCACCGTCTCCATTCTACCATCGGACTTTTAGACGCACGGCCGGTTTCCATCCTTACTTGGTAGATATTCCGCCAATTCGCACTAAGCGCTTTGCTTCTACTTTCCTTATGCGCACTGCCAAGGAATGGAATTCCTTGCCGGCGTCTATATTTCCGTGCTCTTATAACCCGGCAACCTTCAAATCAAGAGTGAACAGGCACCTTCTGGGCGAGCTCGCTCCATCGTAGGCCACGTCTACGCCTCGGCTAGTCTGTGGCCATGAGTAAACCCATGCATAATAAAAAAAAAAAAACGGCTAGCCGTTTTCAAAAACAGGGGCGTTTTGAAATGCGGCGGTTTAACGATTAGCCGTATTGAATGCGGCTGAATGAGAATCCGCCGGAATGTATTCGGCGCCATACGTTCTTCAACACGGCTAGCCGTAATGTAATACAGCGAGTCATTAGCCGCCGCTTTGACAGTTTTTAGTTGCCATTTTTAACACTCGTGGCGCTGCCTGACAAACGCTGGGGTGTCCATCAAAACTGGAGTTTGTCGGACTGTTTCTTTTCAAAAAAAAATTTCCTTCGCAACTTAACTAGACGGAGCCCCGCTTCGCGGGGCTCCTATTTCTGAGCGGTTTGCCCTTCGGGCATCTGAAGCTACCTAACGAACCTAACCTACCTACCTATTGATGTCTGTTTGTGGAGACTGGTCTGTTAAGCTAACACGAGCTATTATACTTAGTAACTTTTATTAATTAATTACAGTGAGACGCCTCATTCTGTTCTCGTATGTTTCTTTTCTTTTAATGAATGTATTAATTATACAGGATATTGACTCTTGGAGACCTTATACATCTCTAAGGATAACTTGATAAACTATATAATCTTATAGTTCTTACACCTAGAGACATTTACACCTCTAAATATTATAGATTTTTTTTGTGTGTTTTTTTATCTGTATTTTGTATGTAATTCGACATTAAGAGACCATATACATCTTTTAGTAATTGTAATACGTTAGATTGAATTGTTAGTTTTATTTTATAAAATTGTTGATGTTATTATTTTTGCTTTTATGTAAATTCAATGTTGACGTGTACAAGTGCCCTTGTGGCCTATTTGCTGAATAAATGTTGATGTTTGATGTTTGATGTTTGATTAGGTAAGTGAGACGTCCGTGAAAACATTACACTTTGGGGAAAAAAGCGTAGGTAGATAATTAGGTTAGGTTCGTTAGGTAACTTCAGATGCCCGAAGGGCAAACCGTCCAGAAATAGGAGCCCTGCTTGCGGGGCTCCGTCTATTTAAGTTGTGAAGGAAATGTTTAGGAAAAGTAACACATGTAGTGCGGTGGGACCATGGTAGAAATAAATTAAATTGCAAACATTGTCAAATTCCGGTTACGTAGGCGACCGAAAGAACTGGTCACTCTACAATGTACGATGCGGCTAAACGTGGGCCGCCTTATTGAAGAACGTATCGCAGTGACAATCCGGCTAATCGTCGAACCGCCGCATTTCAAAACGCCCCTCCCAAGTAACACAACGTAGCTGAATATTGTTTGAATAATAGAGCATGCCGTACTTAATGCTGAATAAGGTAGCTGTATAACAGCTGAATAAGCGTTATACAGACGTTATACAGAAGGTTTGGGCGCAAAGTGGGCATTGCCCACGTCGCTTATTTCTGAATAACAGTAATGTAATAGCTATATAAGTGTATGCCCACACATTGAATCGCTGAATAACACTTGTATAGAGGCTGTCAAAAGCTTATATACTGCTTTTAAACCAAAGTTATCCAGCTTTGTACACAATGAATCAGTTATTCACACGTTATGAAGCTTTTGGTTCCAAAGTGCATTTTTACAGAAAATATATTCAGATATTTGTGTTAAATCAATGATTTGTCTTCCATTTTAATTTGTGAACTCGTGTCAAAGTGTAGTTTCTGCAGTGAAAACTTACAAAATAAGGAGGACATCACCCATATATTTATTTGATGTTTACATAACTTCAGTTTCATTGCGCATGCGACTTTACTGTTAATATATATATGCATTTTATTTAAAATTTTAAAGCGCCGCGTAAATAATGCACCGATTCAAAAGTAAATATAGAAAATTTACTACTCCACATTTAAATTTGTAATTTTTCTGCGGTGTTTAGATGTTTTAGTGATAGAAAATGTACTTTAACAAGTTATGCTACGATAAAACTAGTTTTATAAATGAATAAAATGGGTTTTTCAGTTCATTTTCAATTCCTATATAATTGTAGAGGTTAGAAAGTGAGCAACCGTAATGGCGTCCGACTGTGTTGAATATAAGCTGCTGCCACAGCTATTATTGTGCTAATTTCTGAATAAGCATTCACATTATTCGCCTTACTAAGCAACATGTTAGATAATAATGGTCTTAACACAACAAGTTTTGAATAACATCAGTATAATAGTAATTGTTTTCTCAATCTTAAAGCCTATTAGGGTTCTATACACAAATAGTAAAAACCACATAGATCCTCACTACTTTGATGATAAAACATTATAGGTATGTAACACGGGCAATATTCAATCCTACTTCCCACTAATATTATAAACGCGATGTAATATATAAGTTATATGATAAATCTGGGGGCACGGCAGTTTACACAGTTATTTTTTCCGTTATCAGTTCCGACAAATATGTAGTAGGTAAAGGTAACGCAAAGATGTACGACGTGACTACGAAGATGTATATAGTATGAGTATGGTATGGTTACGAGTATGGTATGAATATGAATATGGTATAGGTGCGAAGGTGAGGGTATATCATTCATTCATTCATATTAGTAGCGGGTATCACGGGTATGAGTACAATTAAGTATAGTTTGATATGGACAGTATTGTTTAGGTATGAGTACGAAGTACGAGTACAGTGTGGGATGGGTATGAGTAGACCCACTTGAAAACTAAAAACAGTCTGTTCAAAATCGACAGGAGAATCGATTTCGCTATGAGGGTGATTATTTTATTTTTCTCATACCCAGTCCAGTCTACAACTTTTTAATGCAACAATATGAATAACTAGCATTTGACACATTGTTTGCCAACTAACAACAACCTTAAATGGCCATTGGTAAACTTTATCTCGTTGCAATAAGGTATGAAAATGGTCAGTTAACAGTGTTTACGATGGTAACTAGCAATTGTTTTACGTCATTAAAAGTAGAGATGCAACGGATAGTTGTTTGGTCGGATTCCGGATATCCGGCCTGGACACTGGCCGAATATCCGGTATCCGGCCGCCGGATATTCGGCCGGCGGAACTATACCTACATTTCGGTTTTTCAGGTGCGCATTCTGCAGGTTTGACCTGTTTCCTAGGACTTGCACGCGGACTCATTTCTAGGTTCGAAATGAGTGCGCGTGCAAGTCAGTGGAATGATTAAATTGTTTTAAAATAATAAACAAGTACGATTATGGCCGTGTCTGTTTCTTAAATCCAATTTGTTTACTCCGAAATCATGCAATGTTACTATCCGGTATCCGGCCGAATAGAAGGCCACTATCCGGTATCCGGCAGGATAGTAAAATAGTGGCCGGATAGGCCGGATAGTAACCGGATATCCGGTGCATCTCTAATTAAAAGGACTATGCATCTTGTGTAAAATAACCAATCGAAGAGAATTGTTAAGAAAACTAAACCTCGATTTTTTAAATAATGGTTGGATTAAAGAATATGCGTACCTATTTATTCTTGATGCGTTCAAAATAAAATAAGAACACGCTCAAGCTCAAAGCAATCAGACTCAAGTAGCACTGTTGACCGTGTATAAAGCTACGGAACCCTCTCCACTGCGCACTTGTTGATACTAAGCAGTAGTTTGAATAGCGCTTCTCATTGCGTTCATTTTGCAGCTTTTAGCAAGAAAATATAGTATATGTGTACTAAAATCGCTATAACTTAAGTATAAGTGTTGTTTTAGTATTTATTATTCAGACGTTATGTCAATAAAAGCCATAATTAACCCATATATGCAGCTACTGAATAACAAATAATATGTGGATTTTATTACAGCTTCCAGTAATAGCGTCCGCCTTTATTCAAAAACTAGCGTTAAAACAGAAACTGCAACCGCTTTTATACAGTTGAAAGTCTTCACCGACGCTTCTTTTCAGCATTTAGTAGCCACTATCACATTTTTCTTAATATTGTCTGCTTAAAATCATACAACACAGAATATATACAGCTAATTGCTGCTAATGCTGCTATTATGCAGCTTTTAGTAACCACAAATGCTTTAAGCTGAAAAATTTCTAAGTAACTGTGTAAGAAATAAGTATTATTCAGCTTTAATATGCAAAACCGATACTATGCAAAATTTATTCATCATTTATTGGTATAAAGGCCCCACTAGGCCCACATATTTTCTTATTCCGAATTTAGTAATTTCCACCGCATATACACAAAATTTATGCAATCTTAATTTGAATAAGATGATAATCTTACTCTATTATCCTGCTTGTGTGTTACTTGGGCTGTTTTTGAAAACGGCTAGCCGTAATGTAATACGGCGGATTATACGATCTGACTACGACATACTTATACACGGTTGGACCTGACACAAGTACGCGACACGTGTTTCCAGTAGCTTGATTTAATAACAAGATCAGATTGTATAGGAATACAATCAACAAGGAACACCGGTAGGTGCAGTATTTTATAAATAATCAAACCTACTTATGTGATTCAACAGAAAAGAGAACAAACATCTAGCGCAAACGGTGTTGAAACATAGTCGTGACACAGCAAACGTAGGTAAATGGGGCCACACGTGCTCCCAGTAACTTGGCTAGGTATATGCGACAGCTAAAAATATGTTGTTATATTTTACTCCATTCCTTTCCTCAATTTTATAATTTAGTAACTAATACTGTCTTATCTATCTTTATAATTTCATAACTAAGTATAGTCCTATCCGGAAGAAAGCTTCCCAAGTAGCATGGAAGTGTCGGCAACATCAATATACCAGCCAATTTAGAACTTAGAGTGATTTAAGAGACGTATAAGAGTGTCAGAAAAGATTTAAGCTGTATAAAAGGTATTTTACAGACATTATACAGCTCAAGCTGTATAAAATCATTATAAAGGATTCTGCGGAATCATGGGGTGCTTTATCAGAATATAGAAAATCTACTATAAAACTAAAAGTGTTGTGAAACACTACAAGCTAATTCTATCGTAAAAGCTGTATACAGGCTGTATTGTAGTAACACTTGGCACTTTTAGCTGTATAAAAGTATCTGTCAACTCCGTTTTAAAACTTTAAGTGTTGTGAAACACTACAAGCTAATTTTATCGTAAGAGCTGTATACAGGCTGTATTGTAGTATCACTTGGCACTTGTAGCTGTACAAATGTATCTGTCAACCCCGTTTTAAAGCTATTTCTTATGGCGTAATTTTACTCTCCTATAAGAATAGTAGTTGTATAACTTCTGTCTGTAAGGGTATTATAAAACTAAACGAATAAATGGCAGCTATAGTACAGCTTTTTTCTGTATTACTGACAGAGTCGCTTATTTCGGCGTAATTTTACACTCGTATAAGTATATATTTCGACCACGAAAATAAAAAATTGTAATGAACAAAATTAATAATTTAGAAAATTATGAAATGGAACGAAGAATAGACCAAATACATTTGGACCTAAGGGTTTTTTTATTTGTTATACGGATCTCTAAAGAGACTTATAACTTATGTACGGAGAACCGAAATACAGCCAAACGAATACAAATCTTCTATTCTAAAGCTGTTTTAATTACAAAAGCTGTAAATGACACTCCATTTATTACGCAGCACAGCTACTAAGATTATAATGCTCTCCAACTATCCTGTAAGCTGTTTAAAAATTGTCGCCATTTTCCAATGAAAAAAAAAAGTATTTGTAAATATAATTAAGGAAATACTTGCAAATATTAAGCAGACTAACATCGTGTTATGATTACCAGCTAAAATAAATTAACTTTAGCCTTAGAATTAATATTTATAAAACTTTTTGTTAAAAACAAACACTAACTTTACCGATTTTTGATATTTTCCTTATGGTTTCTCTTTGTTATTTTGCAGGCGCGTGAATATTTTGCCAGAAAAGATACATAGGTTCACAATAAATAATAATCGGCACTTACAAATAGTATAATATTCCACTTAAGTCCTCTATAATATTTACTTTTACTTTTACCATCCACTATAACACTTTATTGTCGCCATTACTATATTACGAAAACGAATGAACAAGATTAAGACATTTTAGTTTCCTAAATGACTATTATTCTCTTGTAATCATTTTTAAAAACTCATTTAAAACTCATATTCTAATATCGTACTTATAAGAGATTATCTGTAGTGTTAAGGTTTCCTGTTACACCGAAATATAGCTGTAATGCAGCTATTATGCAGCTATGTATTGCTTATACAGCTACTCTACAGCTCTAATAACGCGAAAGGCTGTATAATTTGGGCCCTTTTTTTACTTATAATGGCTGTATAAGCGCTTATACAGCCTTTGTACAGCCTAACTGTACAGCTTATAGTATACAAATAAACTTCAATACAGCTTATATACAGCTTGCAATGCTACTTGGGTTATTAACTAGGCATGCGTGTAGCATGCCCGCTGTCCCCCCCTTTTTGTGCTCCATTTTGCTTCTATTTGTTCATTTTATTTACATAGGCTCCATGCATGCCCAGTTGCATGTTTTCTTTCGGTTGGAATTGCACTTTGAGCTTAAAAGTCGGACATTTAGCTTGCCATGGATTTGACATTTTATTTTCATTTATCAATATTCACACGCAAGTTTACATTTACACCAAAGTACTTCGTATCAAATACAATATTAAAATTTAAACTGTACTGTATATATTAATAAAAACAATAATGATAAAACAAAGCTACATCTATAACATGAGTTCAGCGACTTATTTCATATCACATCTATGCTGAAGATTTTCCTGTTAATAAAATATACCAGCTAGCTTCTTCCTGCTAATTCCATTATCACTAACCTGTAAGTTATAACCCATCTATTTAATTGAACAAAAACAGCAAACACACGCATACACAAAGAAGAGTGGACCAGTTAATCATCTTAATAAATCTCCTTCTGAAGCTTCCTATTGTGCAAGAACCAAGAAGGCAAAGGTCGCTACGTTCATCACGATTACACCGTGAGCCTCTGTTCGCCTTTTATGGAAATTGTACCCATGCTTTTGTCCTTGTGTCATGAGTATACAACCTACTTACGTTGACATTGCTTTAGATAAAGTTATTTTAAGAACAAGGAAGTAGACAAACTAGTAAAACTTCTGTTGGCTATGGAATAATACAATCCTTGGAACCGCATGTAGATATTTTAGTGCCGAAAAGTCTGGAGATACGGGAGTTTAAGACCAAATTCAAGTGCCTTTAGTCATTCCATATTATGAGAGCGTATTTTCAGGAGATATTGCTCTTATTTCATAATAAATAGATGTCATAGATGACATATTTTCATAATTAGGCGTTTAATATAACTGTTATTCATATAAATTCTTAAATACCTAATGACAACTATGACTGAAAAAAATAATTAGCCGAACTCATTGAGTAAATTCAAAAATAAGTGAACAGTTAACAATGAAATAACTTTTGGTTCAGTTTCCTAAAACCTAAACCTATTTTTTTTATTGTTACATACCGACCTGTTAGCTGGTGTAACATATATTATAGTTCGCAACTCCAAATTGTTGTCTAACGGCTCGATTCGGGAAATGAATTAGAGATTCATTAGAAATGAAATAGTAAAGATATGTGACGTTCCACGGCATAAGTTACCTTATGGCGGTTGGCGCTTACGCTATTATTAACGCCGCTCCAATATTCAGCCGGGGCAATGGTATCTTTTGCCGTGGATCGTCACATATCTTTACTACTTCATGTCTAATGAATCTCTAATTCACTTCCCGAATCGCGCCGTAAGTATATAGTAACAAAATATTCTGTTACTGTTATGCAAACATTTGTTCCACATAATTATATTTAATTCATGGAACTGTCAAAGCTTCCATATAATTGCTTCATCCCACAGATAATATCAGTAGCATTACCATGTGGGCCACGTAACTCCGTGACCCGTGGTCACCGCGTGTGAGGGACGGACGGGCTATCCGTCGCACGGTTATCCGTCATCTAGCCTTGGTCGGGGGACGTGAGAAAATTTGTAGTTTTGTATTTTTAATATTTTTATATGTTATCTTGTTATGACTCATTATAGTAGAAAGCGGGTATTTGTCTGTTACGTCATAATTAGGTTTCCGTACCCAGTAGATGATAAACCGAACCCTTATTACTAAGACTAAGCTGAAACATAGGTACCTACGTAGGTACTTAATTACAAAAAAGTATTTTCAGCCAGTAGGTAAGTATGTACTTACACCGTGTATTTTTTGATTTCCGTTAATTTCAAGGGTGCATTCCTGAGCTTAAATCAAGTAATGTTCTCAAAGACACCGATATTCTAATTAACTCCAATTCGGAGATAATCAATGATTTATTTTTTCCTATAATGCCTCTACAAGCGTGTACACTTGCCTTAGGGCCGGTTTACATATTGATTAGTGTTTAGAATGAGTTCATACATTTGCTACTAAAATTAAGTACAATCTCGGTCGATCAATGTTCGAAATGACATTGATATGTCATAGATTTCAATTGTTTGGTTGAGTTAAATATAATGCCTGTGTTACAACAACGCTATATGCTACATTTAATTACCTTTTTTACTTTATTTTGGAAAAATACATAATATTTTTTTTTTAACTAACTATGCCAATTAGTTATCTAAAACGTATTTAACCATACCCCGAAGTTAACAGAATTCAATAAAAACACGGTGTATATTCCGTCGCTGTATTTTAATGTTTTGTTTTATCTATACTTACTAAAAGTTACATCGAAATTCTGTTGATGTCTCATCAATATGAACCTTATTTTATAACATATTTCTAAATAAATAGAGCTGTTTGTAGATCATTTAACAGTGTAGGTACGGCAGAAACTTGCATTTGAGTTTATTCTAAATAATTAAAGGATTCATATTCTTAATAAAACACTTTATTAATGAGAATGATTGTCAATTATTTCAACACATACCTACACACTGTACCTACGTGAATATTTATTTAAATTATCGCATCAAAAGTAATTTAGGTCAACATTACTGTTCTTATTGCGCGAAAGTATAGCTGAATTTGTCATATAAATGCATATATCTGTCCGCAGGCATGGCCTGTAAATCCCCACGGATTTATTTAAAGTTGTAATATACAAGACATACAAGTGATATAATTTGCTATTTGCGCTAGTGCCAGGATTTGCTAGAGCTATAAAGTTGGGTGTTAAATGTTAGTTATATGTCAAAATAAGTAATGTTTCGAATTGACCTTTGCGAGGAGTTATTGGTTAATCAGAAATTCAGAAATGAACTTTGGATGCTTTTAATGTGTTGTAAGTTATGTTATGTATACGACAATTTAACCAGTTACTGCTGCTACTATTCCCATTGCTGATAATTTGGCTTCACTTTACTGTAAAAATAATCATCCTTCCGTAACTTAACGTAAGCAAATTACTTTAAATAGTTTAAATCTATTTTTTTAAGGCAGCTGTTACAAAAAGAGATGGTATTGTTTTTAGGGTTCTTTATCAATAAGATATAAAAGGAACCCTTATGGAGCGACTTTCCGTCCGTCCGTATCTCTCTCACATCGCTAAATATCTCGAGAGCTATTTAAGCTATCGATTTGAAATTTGGAATACTCATGAACAACGCTAACCCTAACATTGAAAGTGTATTATTTTTTCTTCTCAGTCGGGTTATCGGGTAGTCATACTTCGATACCTATTTAATTGTTGTAAGTAGGCGCAAGTCGTTGAGTTGCGAAAAATCGCACGAACTACAATACAATACAATAAAATTGTTGTCCCCCAGCGGTGAGCTTGTAGGAGCAAGTAGGTAATTGCAATTAACAGTTATTATTGGCAATCGTAAGAACCCCAGTACAACTTGACCAATTATAAAACGTGCCGATAATTGACCGTTCGTTTAAATATGTTCAATTATACAACTTTTTTCAAGATGACCTGAAACTGACCTACTTGAGTTGAGACATCAACCTTTTCGATCTGAATCAAAGCCGGTATTGAATAAGATACACCTCAGGACAAATAAAAGGCGCATGTTTTTAATTTTTACTCGATTCGTGACATGTTGTTGCAGTTTATTTCCACTGAAACATACACAGATACCTATTATACTTCGGTGAAAATCAAAAGTCTAAGTATATGAGAATTGTATGATTGGAGTTCACCACCATTGAGAATAAATCCGTTACAACGGTATAAAACATTTGATATTGTACCATCCGCGGCTGATACAGATATTTGAAGTCAAATCTTATCTTATGAAAGTTATGAATGAATGAATGAATGAATAAATGAAAATATTTATTTTCAGGCAACTATTGGCCCATAGATAAATACCTACCTTAAAATTTGCATACATATTGTTACAAAAAATATTTTTTAAAACTAAAAACACACATTTATGGCTGCGATGCAGTTCGCAACCCCGCAGTATCGGGGATGTGGGAGGGATGTTATGATATTCATAATTGGCACTGGTGTTAGAAATACTTGTACCACTTTGAAGTGTGTGTAATGTTTACCTAATGTACATTAGTGCAGCGGACAGAGACGCACGAAAGAGGAACTGCACCACATAAATTGGTTCAATGAACTAGCAATTGAGCGGTGCATTGTTATCGCAATAAGGCGTATTTCAATTATTGATTGCATGTTCCAATTGATTGCGAGAATTAATAATGTTTCGCTTTGGCGCGATAAAACTAGTAATCAAGTTATTAATCATCTAAAATTATTTATGCACAAATTCATTTGTCTGTGAATCCATTTCTACATATGATTAATGTTTCGCTTTGGCACGATAAAACAAGTAATCAAGTTATTGATCATCTATATTTTTATGCACAAATTAATCTATTTTTACAAGCTTTTATTTTCTTAGTTTCACCTGACCGTTGTCTGTCTGTAATCAATTCTTGCAAATTAAATTTGATCCACTTCCCGGTTTCCGATTGAGCTCAAACTTCGCATGCATGTATAAATCTGATGATAATGCAATATTAGATTAAAAATTGTTTTATTAAGATAGGGCACTCAAGGTCTATTAACGCATATAATATTATTATATAAGTTTTTGTACAAGACTGTTTGTTGCCTAAATAAATTAAAAAAAAAAAAAAAAAATATTATGGTACCACCGAGCTGATCTGATGATGGAGACAGGAGGTGAACATAGGAACTCTTTGATGAAATAACGCAACCTAATTGTGTTTTTAGAATTGTCTCGATGAGTATTAGTTGTCTGTCGTATGAAAAGTACAGTCAGCGATAAAAGCTTATACCTACCAAAAATGAAATTTTTGCCAAAAACTTATAATTAGATGGGTCGATAACTATTTCTTGTTTCTATTCCTATCAGCCAGGAGACAATAGAATAGTTTCTTAGAAGAGCTGCTGAACCATGTTCTACAAATGTGCTTAATAAATACATGTCCCATTATGGAAAGGCAAAAAATTTCAAGTTTGGTTCATTTAAATACGAAATAACTACTATTTTAAGAGTGACCCAGGAGACCGTACCCAGGCCAATAGTGACAAGAAAAAGTTGATTCACCAAGATACGATCCCCGTCACTACTATTGCTAAGTACCTACCTACCTAGATATAATGAAATACGCCCTGTCAAAAACTACCACTAGTTCTATAGCCACGGCACAGACCCGAGAAAAAGCGCGAGAAACCTAAATGTTCTTGTATAATAGTTATTTGTTTTACAAGGGGGCAAAGTTGTTCTTTAACCGCTTGTGCTAATGCTAATATTGATACCCGAGCAAGCGAAAGATTCCAAAATTGAACCACGAGCGTAGCGAGTGGCTCAAAAAATGGAATCTTGAGCGTTGCGAGGGTTTCAAAGCATGAGGGTTAAACAAAATTTGCCCCCGAGTGAAACACAAGAATTTTCACCACACCAACCCGAAACAAATATTAAATGTAAAATATCAAACAAAATCAAATTCAAACAAATGTTATTAAATATTTATCATCCAAAATCATCATTCAAAAGTCAATTCTACATTACTTTGCCTCTCATATGAATTACTGATAGCAAAGTGCAACTTTGCTATCCGTTTTTGAAGTGCAACTGCAAAGTAAGCCTTTCTGAGATGGTGTGGTGAAAATAACATTAAACAATAATACAGATAAATACGCAGCCATAATTCCACATAATCTAATTGTGATTTGACGTAACTAAGTATCTTGGATATAATAAGTATTATTGTATGCGTAAATACCTATAAAATTTGTTGTTTGGTCATTAAATAGGCATGGCAACATTTACAACACACAAATAATGTAAAATGATATTCTTAATTATTCCCTTTATTTTGGCTTATAGTGTAACAGTGAAGCACCGAGGGGCAGGTTTCCTAAGTGAAATAAAGTAAAATGCGTCGGCTCCTCAAAAGAAACCCAAGTATGCCACCAATGTCGACCGCTCATTGATTCAGAAGCACGTATCTGGACATCGTCAAAGATATGTATACATTTTTACCTTATCACAAAGGGGTAAGGTGTAACAGTGTTAACTTTTTTTGACCTCGACTGTATCAATGCAAGCGTTAAATGGGACGCTTAAATTACTTGACAGATCGTTGTCTTTGCCTTCGCGTTGTATATTTAATTAATTAAAACAATATGATTGTCATTATGGTCAGTGTGTAGTACGTCCCACTTATGGACACATGCCTCATTTTAATGACTATGTATTTTCGATGTATTTTCTCTGTTAAAAGTATTTTTTTTACTAGTTATTCATAGTAGAATTCTGCATAACATCAACATTAGGTACATTACAGCTGGACCTTAATTCAATTCAATTCAACTAAGCAAATACAAGAACCTCTTCAATAAAATAACTAAAGCACTTAAAATTTACAATTGTTATTGGTACCTAATTAACCCTTTACTCTGTATTTTTAGGTATTTCAATAAAAGTAAACAAAATCTACCCTCAAATAGCTCCTTAAGCCAATTGAGGGTAGATGAAAAAAAACATTACATGATCAAATAAAGTAGGTTAAAGTCAGGTCGTTCAGTGACTGATCCAAGCGGTTTTGTATTTGGTTGGTTAAGCAATAAATGTTGTAACTCACATTATAGACGGGTCTAACGCGAATTATATTCAATTACCTTTATTTACCGACGTTTCGACACAGGTTTCACTGGTCGTGGTCGCGGCTGACTGATTGTCCCAGCAAAATGTCAAAACAGAGATTTGTGCACCTACCCGACGAAAAGTGTATGGAAAAGTTTGGGGTAGACATCACATTTTCAAACCACCCACCACACATAATGTTAATTATTGTCAATAGTCCGACATGCAACACTCACAATATCCACGCACCCGTCCGAAGATAGATCCTTTGGCTTTAGCTTCTGTATCACTGGTTCCCAAGTTGGCGATAAGTTGAAACCATCCTCCCTATTAAAATTCCTGGGGTGTTTCTTGATTTCAATTCTATAATGTGAGTTAATATGTATTCAAAACGCGAAAGTTTAAAATATTATAATGTTGTAACTACCCGAAAATTTACACATTGTTTGTTTACTTTTATTTAAATACCTAAAGATACAGACTATACATGTTGAACCTATTATTGTATCACTTGTTCAAGTTTGTCTCCAGACAGTAATTTGATGGTTATGCAAATCGTTGATAATTATTAGAGATGCAACGGATAGTTGTTTGGTCGGATACCGGATACCGGATATCCGGCCTAGACACTGGCCGAATATCCGGTATCCGGCCGCCGGATATTCGGCCGGCGGAACTATACCTACATTTCGGTTTTTCAGGTGCGCATTCTGCAGGTTTGACCTGCTTCCTAGTAAACGTTCGCGCGGACTCATTTCTAGATTCGAAATGAGTGCGCGTGCAAGTCGGTGGAATGATTAAATTGTTTTAAAATAATAAACAAGTACGATTATGACCGTGTCTGTTTCTTAAATCCAATTTGTTTACTCTAAAATCAAGCAATGCTACTATCCGGTATCCGGCCGGATAGAAGGTCACTATCCGGTATCCGGCCGGATAGTAAAATAGTGGCCGGATAGGCCGGATACCGGATAGTAACCGGATATCCGGTGCATCTCTAATAATTATCAGAAATGTCTCGTAAAACCATAAAAGTATAGTCACATTTTATAAAAAGCTCCCACAGCTGCAGACGTAATACCGGCCTCCATACATGGAGACGCTGGTACCGTGTTGGTATTCCATTGATTTGAACATAAATTTAACACTTGGCCACATTTCTTCCAGGCTCCCATACCCAGTGATCGCCACTCCATTGTACCGATGATATTTATTGGTGTCTAGTTATTATAATACTAGGTACATACTGGTAATTGAATTGATAAAAAGTTATAAATTATGGCCACTCTTTAGATAGCTAAAAGTAAATTATAGACACATACTGCCTATTTATTATCGGTATTTTTATTGCAACTATTAACCGTATTATAGAGCCAAACATACACTCGTAACTCATAGGTATAGTTAAAAGTAATGTAAATTAGGTAATAAAGTACCTAAATAATAGTATCTTCATAAATATTGTATGCCTATGCATGATTGATTGTCGATAGGTGCTGATAGGTTGTTGATAGGCTAAGGTTAATTTCGTTGCCGAGTTCAATTTCTATAGGTACCAGTGAACGACTATCGACCCGATACGAACTTTAAGATACGTCAATTAATAAATCTAAAATAGATATGGATTAAATATGTCAGTGTCAAATATGACATTTCTTCACACAAAAACGTCAATTTTTGACACTGACACATCTAATCGATATCGTTCCGACATCTCTTAATTGACGTATCTTCAAGTGCGAATCAGGCGATAAATTCCGGTTATAAAAATCGCTTTCGGAACAAGTTATTTGTTATTCAACCAATATCTATGATAATGAGGAAATACTCAGGAATAACGTAGCGTTTTGTAATGATATAGCTTTTTAATTTTCGTCTCCATTTCGTAGTTCAGCCGTAATTCACGGGCGCGGGCGAGTCCGCCCGGGCCGGGCTGCCGGGCAACTTTCAACGCTAGTAAATTCCACCGGACGCCTGCTTTATTGCACAACACGCAGTCAGCTGAAGCGTACAGTAGGTAACGCTCGGCCCGATTCGGATTTTGAAATAGACATCTATTAGACATCTTTTAGACATCACCAAGATACGATAACGATATGTTTAAGATCTAACCTGTCAAATTTGACATTTGCGCGATTCTGGAGATACTTTTGAACGATTTCCACAGGATATGACTTAGAGATCTACTCGTAATTCACATCTAATAGATATCTTACTCTATCTAACGTAAAAGTTTAGTGACATTGGTTGCCCGAATTGCGCTGCAAAAGAGAACTAGTTGATATATCTACACTATAACGTATCTAAAATGGATCTAGTACGTGTCGTCTCTTGTGAATATCTTGAAGTTCGAATACGGCAGGCTGCGTCTTACGTATTTAAAGCTACAAAAAAGTTGGAGGAAAATAAGAAAACTTTCATTTTGGAAACGGAAAATTTCGATCCCCTTACAAAAATATTTGAAGATTCCGAAAAATTATGTGAATTTTTTGGAAACACCGATGGCGCACTGTTGCAGAGTACACTGTATCAACAGCGCTTGACGCCCGGCCAACTTCATTCTTTAAAAAGTTTTCAAATTGTTCCCAATCGTTTTAATGTTAGGTATTACTCCGAAATTTTAGAACGCTAAACTCTGTTTAGCTTTGGGCGTCCTTTATTTTGGAATTTAAATTTAATACCCTTAATGTTCTCGTAAGAGTGACATTCCATTTCCAACTGCAGCTGCAATACTGTTCATATTACTATGGAAACGCGTCGCTGTCATTGTCAATTTCCATAGAAAATGAACAGTATTGCAGCTGCAGTTGTAAATGGAATGTCACTTTAATGATATAGGTACTTAGACTACTTAGGTACTATATTCTTAATATGTATATGATTAAATAAACGTAAATCATAGTCATAAGTTCTAAACACATTTATATAAATCTAAAATTGTAAAATAATTATTCGTAATTAATTTTAACATTATTTTTTACATAATGAGTGCTATATATTTTTTTATTTAAGTATGTAGTTCCAACATCGTCATATACACTAAACTTGATCATCAATATCTTCATAAGGCATGAATCCAGCCTTCTATTCAAATCAAACTTTTAGCAATAGGTATTTGTTAAATTTAATTTATTGCCACATCGCTACGTCCAAGGACAGCTATTACGAAATAAGAGACACCTCATCATCGTCGAATTCGCCGAACACGGAGCAGCCATCGACGCCTACCGCATCGCAAAAAAACTACTTTTTGCCATGATAAACTGGTTTCCGAGCCCGAATAACAATTCATCACGTCCTCCTACTCTTTTACTCACTGCATAACCCCACGAGCCAGACAGAGATGCACGCGGTGGCCCCAAAAACCGGCCGCGTAACTTTTATTTATTTCTTAACTTGTTGCCACATAAAACATTTTTCGATTTATAACTTAGGTATAAGTTAAAAGTCCCAGCCCGTAATTGCTTCGCCTTCGGACTTGACTAATTTGCATGGCATGAATTTTAAATATTTTACGTGTGCTTGTTTGGTTATAAATAATTTATAACGAAATTGTAGTGCTGCCTGGCTTCGGCGCCTCCGGCACACGAGTACAAACTACTTTACGAGACATTTTCGATAGCATTACGTGATATTTTTTTTATGGTACCTATGTAACTCAAATTGCATAAAAAACTGATTATGTAACCCTAAATTTTCCAACCATATACAGCATGTATTTTTCGATGCGCAAACTCTCTTGGTCTCTGCCTGAGACTAAAAAACATCTAGAAGCGTTCGTGTACCGACGGACACCAAATAAATCGCGCCTCGGAATCCGAAGGCAGAGCTAAATCATGCCAATACCAGATACAGTGCGCGTTATCAATTAGACATCCTTGGCAACCTTACTATTGCTGGTTGACAAAAAAATTATACTCTTTATTCGAAAGTCTTAAGGTCGTCTTCAGTTGGAAGATGTTGTTAATAATGGTATTATTAAGTTGGTATAAGGATTGCTCGCTCGGGGCACGTAGCGCTTCATAAATAAAG
Organism: Cydia fagiglandana; assembly: GCF_963556715.1. NCBI lineage: Eukaryota > Metazoa > Arthropoda > Insecta > Lepidoptera > Tortricidae > Cydia > Cydia fagiglandana. The sequence goes on along the minus strand of NC_085933.1, from coordinate 7,144,341 downwards.
GCAGAGAGTTAGTGCACGCCGCTGGCAAAGCTTGTTCCTTATCTGTCCGATGCTATGTGCTGCTTGTATATAAAGATTAGATTGGCTAGGAGCCTGAAAAGTACAAAGAAAGGTATTGTTAGATGGGACTTTTAGTTTGTTTTAGTGGAAAATTTTTTCGAGCAGATGTTAAACGAATATTTTCAGGAAAAGCAATCTTTCCGAGGCCGGCCGTCATCTGTTGCTGAAATTTCCCCTGAATTATACCAGCTAAAAGTTGTTTTGGTTTGTTTTGGTGCTTTTAATAAATAATCCCTATGCAATGTTAACATAATGATATCGTAATTTGTTAAACATGGAAACATTAAACATATCGACCAGCGCTTTGTCACTTGAGTTACTTAGAAAGTACCCATTGGGAACAGATTTTGACATACTTATCACTTCACTTATCACTTAAATACGCAAAAAGCTACCTGTTAATTATTCGCTCCTTTTAGATGCCACACCTTGTATAAATCAGATGTAAGTACATATCTAATATACCTAACCACTTGCATGATAATGAAACAAAAGCTCTTCGTATTAATTAACAACTGAAAATATAACTTCAATGAACCTGAAATTGCATACTCCTGTCCTACATAAAAAGCAATGATATTTCAGTTACAGGATGTGCAGTAAAATAAAATTACAGATTGTTGCTGAACATAAAATTCTGCATATTTTTAATCCTTAAAGTAACTTCAGAAACGTAGCCAAAAAGGCAATTCCTATAAAAGCTCAAACAATTTTTATAAATTATTTTAAATAGATTCGCGTCCATTCTTCTATTGCGTTCATGCTAAATTCGACTTTGTCCAACAGCAATTAGATTGAAATTTGAATGCGCTTAGTTTGGCAAACTAGAACGGGGTGGCAGAGGGGCTGATTTATGTTGGAGCAATGCAGCAGTGGAGTAGTGTGCAGTTGGTATTGATTTCCAGTCGCCCCTCCCGTATCTCACCTCACGCACCGCACCCGAAATGGCAAAAGGCCAAGTATCTAAACGGCGGACATTAAAAAACAAAATGCTTACACTGGTAAAATGCTCCAAAATACCGTAGCGCTGATATAGTTTGTAGAATATAACTGCGCTGATCTGCATAAATTTGCATGCATAATTAGGACGCAATTATCTAATAGATGGATTACACAATCATTTCTCATTCTGCAGATATTATATGGCATGTCATAATTTATTAATATAGGTATTTGTTAACACTATTCTAAATACGATTTTAACGGGCGTCTCGGATATTGGCATTTTACTAGATATCAAGAAATTCACAACTTAAGGTCAGTACGAGTATAATAATTAAAAGTTAAATCTTTACCTACATTTCATTTAATATTATGCAGTAGCATCCGATCCTGGTTGGTAAGTAACCGTATAAAATTGTAAAAAGAGTTTTTGATTACTTATAGAAAAGCAACCCAACAATAGGTAAGAGTAAGAGTATAAGCATGTGCTTTTTGCTGAAAATACTGTTTTAGCCCTCCGACTTGAATTATTTAAAAAAGACCAAATAAACTTTTCAAGTATAAGATGAGTCTGGTAAAAGTCACTTTTTTCCTGCTGATACGTCGAAAAAAGTACCAGAAAAAACGTTTTCATCAACGTAATGAGTGCGACAGAACCCCGCGGGCATAGACGATGATGAACGCGCGGCCTCGACCAACCGACACACTGCCGGGGTTCGTCGACCGCCATTTTGAACATGTGTCTTATCACAATCACTCAATGCTTTACTACATTACTTATGTAAGTATAACACTTATTTGTTTTCGTTTTAATTATGTTAGTTTTTTGACTCGTAAAACGGATTAAGGTTAGGTGCTCTATTTGTCTTAGGGTTGTTTTTTTTTTTGTAGTTATCGTGGAAGTCCCCGGTGAACCACTTCAGAAAAAAAATTACCTTAATCCTTACGAGCGTACTAAACTTCGCCTCCCATAGAGATAACCAATTACGCTGCATTTAGGATTCTTTATCTATGTAATGTACATACCTACTGACAAAAGGATTCTTAGTACCAATTTTACTGAGTTATTATTTTTAATAAAATTTGAGTGTTAAGTTTTCATTCTAGTATGAAGAAAATATATCTTTATCTTTATTTTATAACGGAAATTCAATCTTGTGATAAGAAAATAATTATGTAACGAGGGTAGAGTTATATATGGCCCTGTAATATGTGGTTTCGTTCGAGTAATAAATCCTTTTGCATTTGTACTTACTTATCTTAACTCAAGTTTAATCAGATTTACACTCATGTAGAGGTGCGTTTTTTCACATTCAATAAATTTCAGCCGCATTCAATTCATTTTGCCTCGCTCTGCCTACATAATGCTGCGTCTTCATTTAAGATACAAAGGACTATAGCTCTTTTGATGCCCTTTTTTTGCTTTTAAAGATTTAAAGCGCATTTCTATTTCGTCTCTACGCAAGTTTGAGAATTTTTACTTATTTATATTAACTTTATGTCAAAGATATAATGAAAATAAGCTTCAGAGCTTTCGCAAGTGGCGACCAGGCTTTACTCCCTCAAATTTCGAATCAACTTTCGACATTCGAAAAACTCGGCGCGCGTATCGCCGAAAACGTCGAAGCTCGATTTATATTTCGAGTGAAAGCATTAATACCGTACACCCACTCTTCCTGCCGCACCTATATACAGGCCGTTGTAAATAAAAACCTACGTTGCGTGAGACATCGATTCTTATCGTGTTTCCAGGAGATTTATTGGAAGCTTTCGACTCTCGCGTTACAAGAACCCGCTCCGTGTCTACTTGCCGAGTATTTTCACTGACTTCGAGGGCGAGTTTGTCGAATTATCGACCTAACCAGTATATCGCGCTCTCTTGGCTCGTATAAGAACGATATGAGAACAGGGATCACTTTATACAGGTTAGCCTCAGCGATTAACTCGTCAGCGCTTGGTAGGCCATTGGAACATCACCCCTTAGCTCTGTAAATAATTCCTGGCCGAAAATTAATGGCCCTGGTTCTTTAAATAGATGAGTAAATACCCGGGCGCACGTTATCTGGCCGGCTTGTTTGGATACGTATATTGGGTGTCTTGCGTAATCTAAACTTTTCGTTCCATTAAGATAGTCCGTACTTTGGGAGATCAACGAGCCTTATTAGGTTGAAGGGAAAAACATGCTTTTACTTTAAATAATTTGGTCGTTGAGCTCAGTTGCGATTTCTGTTTACTTGCCTACAAGTTTCAGTGTGGGATTACGTAGTTAGCTGTACATTCAATAAAAAAATACGAGATTAGTTCTTATGACAATAGTGGCGTTGTTCATAAATGCCCATGCCATATTATCCATGGACTTGCATGGTACTTGAGCAAACAAACCTTGTAAGAAATACTAAATGTGAAAATCTCCCATAGTAAGGGACCATTTCTTTACATTCGTACGAGAGTCGATGTCAAAACAACTCTCCGCTGATTCAGCGAGTTGAAATAAACAGCCTTGGGATCCCTCCGGTTCAGATGAGGCCAATTCGAACTCACATGATATCAAAATGTCGTTTTGTTATTATTCCCGCGTGTATGTTGTCGTCGTACTAGTGTCGTGTCATACACACATAGACACGACACTGGTTTTCTAATACAGTAAAATTATACATTTTGCGTTTGCGTCAAATCCGGTAGTTCTGATTTTTTGCAGGCTTGTTTATGATGTTGGCCCAATGAATAATCCAAGTTTGTGACCTCGAGCGGCGAACGCAACTTTGTCAAAAATCTAATAAACCGCATTTTTTTTTAGATTTGGGCGATTATAACCCTAAAGTACTAGTTTTTGATAGTAACTTCCTAAGGCGTTTTTAAAGTAGACTAAATTTGCTACAATAAGACATATAAATTACCTACCTAACCCTTAAATTATAGCTAAGAACTGATGTAAAATTATAAAATTTTGAAAGGCTTTATCTCGGAAAATATTAGATGTACAGAGATAATTCTAGTGTCGTATTGTAGCAAATTTAGTCTACTTTAAAAACGCCCTAGGAAGTTACTACCAAGAACAAGTACATTAGGGTTATAATCGCCCAAATTAAAAAAAATTGCGGTTTATTCGATTTTTGACAAAGTTGCGTTCGGCGCTCGAGGTCACAAACTTGGATTATTTATTGGGCCAACATCATAAACAAGCCTGCAAAAAATCAAAACTACCGGATTTGACGCAAAATACCTAGGTTACAAAATTCGACAAATTTACTGGATTATTCAGGGCACTCAGTAAAATCGAAAATAGAAAATTAAAACTAAAACAGAACACATGTAGCTAAAGGTAAACTTCAAAAAGAGAGAGAGAGAGAGTTCACTAACATAAAACGACGTACAGATGACTTCGATTGAAATTAAATAATTATATGTTACAATTGTATTTTTTTTTTCACTGGATATTCCAGTAGTTTAAGATGTATTTTCGTATACAATTTTTTTATTAGATCATAAAAATAAGAAGAACATAATTTATTTGCCACGTTCGCTGCATTTGTCCTGACTGTGACGTCACACATATTTCCCTTTTCGCATTCGTCCCAGCGTGTAGAGACAACATATGAAATTCAGTCATATTAAATTCTTTCTGAGAGCATAATCTATTTTCCTTTTATTTCTTTTCCAGAATGCTATTTATACATGACACGATGACGACCGGTCTGGCCTAGTGGGTAGTGATCCAGCCTATGAAGCCGATGATCCCGGGTTCGAATCCTGGTAAGGGCATTTATTTGTTTGATGATACAGAGTATTTGTTCTGAGTCATGGTTGTTTTCTACGTAGGTACCTATTTTAGTATTTATATATTACATATACATATATCCCAATTCCTCAGGTACAAAGATGTGCTTAAGCGTCACATGAAGAAGTGTGGCGTAGAGCCCTCGCGATGGGAGCAGCAGGCAGCCATGCGTACGGAATGGCGGGCTGCAATAAATACCAAGATAACAGATTTTGAATCTCGGCGGCGCTTAGAGCTTGACGCCAAGCGTGATAGAATAAAAGCCAGACAACCTGCGGCAATACCCTATAACTATGTTAACGGTGTGCTCACATGCCCGCAATGTTCGCGAACTTTTACTAACAAGATCGGCTACATCAGCCACTTGCGAGCACACCAGCGACAGCAAAGGAGTTGACAGCAGTCGCCGTGGCCGAAGTCGGCCGTGGAGTTATTATTATTATACATATATCGTTGTCTGAGTACCCACAACACAAGCTTTCTTGAGCTTACCGTGGGGCTTAGTCAATTTGTGTAAAAATGTCCTATACCTAATATTTATTTATTTGTACATATTAACTTCAGAAGGCGTATTCTGGTTGTAAAAACAGGTTATCAATTTGATATCGATTTTTTATGTAAGTTCCTATATGATCTTTCACCCTTCTCTTCTCTTCTTCTTCTTTCTTCTTCTTTTTTTCTTTCTTTTTTTTTCTTTTTTTTGAGAGGAAAAACCCTTGATTGCTGAGGTCGCCGTCATCGAAATCTGGTTGGGTTAGGTCTGGTCTGTTACTGGTTGAAAAAGATTATTTGCCCCCTGTAAGGATGGCCACCCTACACTAGCGTCTCCCGAGCGTCGGCGTCTAGTCTACTCTACTGATCTACGCAACGTCGACGCAAATGCGCAGCGACTTCATTTTCCATAGCGCTGTCTAGACGTCGACGCTCAAAAGACGCTAGTGTGGGGTGGCACTAAGGTTTAAAATTATGATTTAAATTGATAATTTATGTTATGACCCTTAGTTAAATCCAGTGGCATAAAACTAATGCATATTAAGGAAGGTATTCTTATCTATTTACCCCCTTATTCATGAATAAACGCTCTTACAAACCTAACCTAACCTAACTAATAATCGTTTGTCCTATTTGTAAGAAAGGGATAAAACATAATTTAACTAAATGACGCCCGTAAAATTTTATCAATAAGGGGGTTAAAGTTTTAAGATTTATTATTTCCTAATTTAATATGTAGTAGGTTATGTGTATTACCTACCTAATCTACCTATAAGTACCTATATACAATATTCTCATTTAGTCTAGTGTTTCATCTTCGCGCTCTTTTACGCACTTTTACGCTCTGTTACACGTCGTCGTAAGTATAATAGTTAATAGCGCGATAATATCATGGTATTAAATATTAATTAACGTGTAATGGACGACTATCACAATCGATTTCATAAAAAACGCGGGATACTTAAATATGCAGCGCAAGTGGGCATTATTGAAAATATACGTGTGTAAGTACGTATGTACTGTATGTGTATACACAAGAGATTTTTAGGGTTCGTTAGCCAAAATGGCAAAAATAGAACCCATAATGTTAAAAAGCTAAAAGAGAAAAAAACAGTAAATATTAAATTTTCGTCTACAACAATTATTTTAATATGATCAATATTGAGCTACGGGTATTAATTTTATTAAAACGACGTAAGTGCCGCAAAGTTACGCTCTCTTGCGTGTGTGGCTGTTAGTATTGTATGAAGGTACGGAACCCTTCATTATGCGTAGTCCGACTCGCCCTTGGTCGTTTTTTTTTTTAGTGATAACTTTTCCCACTGACAACACAGACAGTGGCCAGTCATCGCGCTGTGAAAAATATCGAGGCCAACAGAATGGATGATGATGAGTTTATGACGCTTTTTTTATACTTTATGTGTTCCATTAGGTAGTTTAAATGAAAGAAATGTTTTCTGTTCTTATGTTTGCGGTTGCATCTAATTACTATGACTATAAATAGGTATGTATTATTTAGAGCTACGGTAATAGTTTATCTGCAGAAACATTTTACCTATTAAAGTACTCGAGTTAAATACTTATGACATAAAAAATAATATTACTTTTGTATAATAAACAATAAAAATACGTAGGTATACCAGGTGTGAGGTGAGGAACGTATTTATATAGTCTGTGTGAAAAGTGAAGAGTCGTGAAATGTATGGGATCCAATACATTCTACGACTCTTCTCTTTTCGCACAGACTCGACAAAACAAAGCGAAGAAACTCATTTACATGAAACCTTCTTCTTTAAAAAAATGTTCCGACAAATATTATGATTTCACCAATGTCAAAACTGCTCGTAGACTCGTAGAGCAAGACTTTGTTCGGTAGTGGTTGTAGTCTGCGTGACGTGCACGTGGGCGTGCGGCGTTGTAGCATACAGATCCTTAAAAGAGACGGCACACCACTTGCGTGTTGTGTGCGTGTGCTGCTCCAACATTTTAGCGCACGCGCACGTGCACGTCACGGACACGCAAGCCGGTGCGCACAGGCCTTTAGTAAAGTGATAGCCGGGCTTTACAAATGGCCATGATGGATTTCCGGATTATGACCAAATAATAGTTAAACGCGTTTCAAGACTGATTATACATTAGCTGCACACTTCCACATTAGTTTACTGCATAATAAGCTACCAATACACTTATAACACACGAGCAAAAAACAAAAAAAAAATCTCGGTATACTGAATTGAACAGGAAATCATGAAACCTTCAAATAGAAACTGCTCCCTAACCTAACCCTTCAGCCGTGACAGCAGGAGATATAAACAGTGCTAATGCCACACATACATTACACATACGTATTGTACACCGAAACCCACTTACCCCTTGCAGGGGTACTATCGTTGTTTACACGGAGGGCCGATTTATTTATTCGTTCATTAAGAGCGGGGGCTGAGATGAATTTTAGGATAATGGTCGGATCGTGTAGTGCCGTTAGGTGGCGCCGTGCGCTCCAGGAGCGGATTTTTGTGTCATTAACTCGGTAGGCACGGCAGACGTCGCGATTACTGAAAATTTTCCGAAATATCTCACATTTTTGTATGGGAATTGATTCTTTTTATAATGACAACTTGTGACATGACGGTCATCAAGAGCAATCTTTTAAAAACCATTAATAATGATCGCACGTCTGGTATCTAAATTGAATTAACCTCATATCACGAAATTCCAGCAATATTCACCTCACCAATTAATCTCCATGAAATTAACCTATGAGAAATCAATTTACCGAAACGTACACGAAATGCTAAGAAACAAAAACGTGAGAACCACACAATGCGACAATTCGATTTGGTGCAATCGAATCCTTGTTAAAATCGTCTCTTGATTCGACACGATCGATATAAAACAAATCGTCTGAGAAACTCTTACCTATAACAACACTCTGCTACAAACGTCGCCACAGACTAAAATTCTACAACCATTGAAAATACAAAAACACGCAGTTTACAAACTCTTCGGTTAGGTTTTTGTTTAGTCTGCACGGGTAGAGCGGATTGATGGTAATAAAATTGTACTTAATTTTATAAAAGCAGTTTCACAAAAGTAATAAATTGGATTTGGCGTGTAATTCAATAATAGGGTCGGAAGACCGGCGGCACTAACAGACTGGCTTCAACTATTATCTGTAATCAGCGATTGGTTCCAGAGAGTTTGACCTCTCGCTGAGAAATCTCGCGAGAAATTGCGGAGCGTTAGATGGGACGCTGAGGAAGTGTCGGTAATTTGATAAGTTTTGATAGTTACTTTCAAAATTTTATGGGTGAGGCGTTGGATGAGTTTGCTCTTATAGTTTTCAATATATTACTAACGGTAACTGCCTATCTGCCTAACAAAGTAAGTCTTATGTAAAAATTCCAAATGTAGAACTATCCTGAATATTCATTTCGGATAGGAAAATTCTTACTTCCTCAAATAGAAGAAAAGCGCTCCAACGAAGGGTTATGCGCAGGAAGAAGTTCCACTAACCAATCGACGTTTACAGCTTTATTGACGGCATCTTCAGGAAGCACTCGTGCTCGCCGCACTCGCGCCAGGCTCTCAAAGAATTTGTTAGCAAACACATAACGCACGATAATGTTCGATTTTCTATTAAACTTGAAAGCGTTCTCGGCCCACATTCTTATCTAGAACGTTCTACGACATATTTTTCCAAAGTTTCCCGCCGCTTTCAGCCGTATAAAGCTCTATTCACACATGGAGGGAGATAAGGCAGCTTTCACACCATTAAGCCGCGCGCTGGATCCCGGGGCTTTTCCAGATTAGATTATACACTCGATTTATGACGTCATTAAAGCTTTGATAATTACTCCGGGACAGGCTGCGTAGGCTAGGGGTGGGGGGGATTTGGGGGGATCCTTGTACTGTTTGATTGGATTCCTGGCACGAGGGGAAAGGATTAAAGTTATGGAGATTAGTCCGCGCCCGCGGCCGCGGCTCTCGGTTCATGTTAAGCGGCTGTAGAGATGTGCTGATAAGAGATTGCTTATTGCCAATTGTGATACCGTGCCCGGTTTTAATTCTGGTGCAGGCCTTTGTAAATAAACTACTGATTGGTTTTTGCCGGTGGATTGACTCGCACATTCCCTCCACAGCCCTGATATTGTATCGTTATAAAAAAAACTATTAAATTAATGTTATTATCATGAAGTAGAGAATCCGAAAAATGTTGCACAAATGAAACCTTTGAAGAGTTTGGGGTAAAAGGAAACTATTGTTTTTTTTTACATTAATTTAGGTAATGTTTAAAGTTTTCATAAAACTACAACTACCTACTAAAGCTACAACGCCTACAACCCCTTTTTGTAAATAGGTTAATATTGTACTTTACCTATGTGTATTTTTGCCTATAAACATTAGATGAACTAAACTAATTTAAAAAATTAATATTCATATAGGTATACTCAATCGTATATTATTTCATTATTTATTCCTTCTAACATAAGCACCTAAGCCTTTCGGCGTTAGTAAGGAAGGGCATACACTAAAGGGCACGATCTTCTAAATCGTCGTAAATTGCTCTAAAAGGTGTCCATTTTGCGTCTTACATGCTTACCCTTTAATATTATAATTCAACCAATTGTGACCGTTATACCATACACATTACAGGCAATTTTCCGCCGCGCGGCACTCTGCTGCATTATTATGAAAAATGTATATTTTCTTGGAAACAAAGATTGTAAGGAGACTTTATGTAATAACGACTTGAGGGGGCGAAAAGTATTGCAATCCCTTTCTTACTAAGGCATAAAATAGAGACAGCTATATAACACGTGTAAGATTAATCTAGGAATTACATTCAATGCATGTTTTCGGATTCATCGTTAACTATGCGAGAAATTACCTTTTCTAATTTTACGGGTAACAGAATATTATGACTCATACATTAGCTTACAGGTTGTAAATTCTTAAGTTTAACTTAACTTCTACCTTAAGAAATTGCTAAAAACAACATGAAAGGGAATTTTGCAAATTGTGAATATGTCTACCATTGTATGTGTACCTATGTGTTCTATGTGTGTGTTGTGTGCGGTTTGTACGTTTAAAATTGAATGTGCTATTCGTCTTTTATATCAACGATATGTTTAATAAAAGATACTGCAATTGCTTTCAACATAAGTAACAAATTAAAACTATGTTTTTTTTTCTCCAAACCTGAACAATATCAGCCTACCGTGCCGGGCCGTGTATCAGCCTAACGTGGAATGTAGATATACCTAGTGCCTTTTTTTAACAGACGGAAATGAAACCACAAACTGAAGCAGCTCAGCTTGTTTACGGTAAAATATGCCAATGTTTCAAAGCAGATGCTAAAAATTGAGCCTACTTATTTTACAGTACCTATTTGTGGTTTACGTCTCACGTCTCATTATTGGTTATTGGGGTGTTTACTGTAATACCATACCATTATATTATAATAACCTACACACAAGGTCTGATCGAAATGGCCCTTGGCAGGATTACCTATAAAATGTTCTGTCATCAGGGTAATTGGCAGGGCAATTAATGATACTTACACAGGCAGGTACAGTCGTTATCAGATATATCGGAACGGCCGCTGTGCTCAAAAATATCTAAACATGCACTCTAACGCCATGACAATAGAGACGTGTTCAGATATTTATGAGCGCCTTGGCCGCTCCGATATATCTGATGGCGACTGTACGTGATGTGTTGCTTTATGAGCATGAATACTTATTTGTGCCTAAATAGTGATATGTGTGGAATAATAAAAACGCTAAAGATCAGTCGGTAGCGCGATATAGAAGTATAAATGGTTGAGGTGATAGAATGATATAAATAGATCCGAAGGTCGCTTATTCGAGTCCCGCTCCGGCCGTTTAACTTCCAGTTTATTGAACTTTCGATTTTCAACAATTTTAGCAAACAAACCGACATGTTTTAGAAAACTAAAATACCGACAATAACACTGTATCCACGTTTTATTGGCCTCGTCCGCGAATGACCCCCAATTAAGAGTAATGGCCCGTTACGGGTACCTGCTGGTACCCGTGGCGGGTACCGGGTACTGCGGGAAGCTAACGACCCTTGCGAAGGATGCTGAACGGTTTTCTTGTAACGTTGTTGCAGTTTCAGTGAGGGCGAATTTCAAATGATGTCCTTTATTATTACGTATTATAGGTACCTATGTGGTTTAAGCACATGAGACCAATATTACCTACTTATAGAATGGCTATCGGTTATTATAAAATAAGGATTTAACTCTATTTTATGTTTTTTGAAATTAGAGTTGAATCCTATTCTACTTCTTTACCATCAAGGTCGCGTTTCATAAAAAGCTTTCCTTGTTTACTGCCTAACAATTATTCCAGAGATAAAAACAGCGATTACAGTAATCCAACAATATTTAATTCCGTAAAAAAGTAGTCTAATTATTAAGAGATTTGATTAGATTCTGATTTTTAGTCGTAAATAAGGTTTCCTTAAATGCAGTTTCAGAGGTCCGCTCACTGACTAAAAATAAAACGATGTCTACAATACCCAATGGTTACATTGTTTTAAATCTTAATAAAATTTATCACATATTATTATGATGGTCATTGTTCTCTCTTGATGTTCCAACTCTAACACAAGCTGAAAGCAAACTTCCCACATGATATTTCAGTGACGCTGCCGGGTCTATTGCGGACGTAACGCGGCCGTTAAAAGTGACGCGGCGGTAAGTCGCGACGCATTTGGCAGGGCATTGTGATCCCGATATGTCGAACAAACCCGGCGTAATGATGGCTTTGCGACACTCTCGTTAAGGAGAAAGCATTCGATACCTACTGCCACAGTATTTAATAATACCTAACACTTTTTGTTATACTGCCTGTCCTAAACTGCGGTGGCCAAACTTGGTCACTCACGGAGAATCAGAAGTCCAAACTGAAGGTTTGCCAACGCGCTATTGAGCGCAGAATTTTAGATGTTAAAAGGATCACCACGCTGCGCTCCAAATCTCGCATTGCTGACGTTGGCAAAAAAAAACACCAGGCTCAAAAGGGACTGGGCTGGCCACGTCTATCGCATGCATCCGGATAGGTGGGCTAACATAGCCACCAAGTGGATGCCGACGAAGAAGCGTGGGCGGGGCAGGCCCAGGCGGAGATGGGCTTCCTTAACAACGGGCCGGAGGAAGCGCTAAATCGGGAGTCATGTATAGAACCAGGGGAGAGGCCTTTACCCAGCAGTGGGACACACAAATAGGCTCAGAATAAATACACCTTTTGAATAGTGATGTTTGGCAAAAGCCAACCCTTTTTTCAATGAACTGGAACATTGGACGTGATACCATTGGACGTGATATATTTCCCTGAAGTTCAAAGAAAATCGACAACTAAATATATAAGACAACTTACGCGTAGCAACGCGGGAAGCGTCTAATGCAGCAACAGTATGAAGATTACCACACTAGAGCCGATATAGTCCAGTCAAAATAGGCGATAATTATGAAATGTGGCGCCGATTGTCGCTCCATTAGGCGGCTTTGTGGGCTCGCGACGCGCCTACACACATACAATGTCGATGTGTATGTACGATGGACTGAGATTCTATGTAAGGGATATGTTTGATTTGAGAATTTGTAACAACGATTAGATTTCATACTGGCGTGGGATTTATGCCGTATGGTATTAGGTACCTAGATTCAATAATGATTTTTTTATTTTATCTATTAGATTTGTAGTATCAGTCAGTAGTACATTAGATAAGTTCATTAGCTCTTCTTAAAACTTCTTACCCCACTGGGTTAGAAAAGTAATTGTAATAATCTAACTATTTAACCTATGTAAGCACCATAGATTAATTAAAACAATAGTACCTATACAATGTAAATTAATCAGATAGTTTTTAGGACCAGCTTAAGAAAGAAGTTAGGTAACTTACCAGTCTTTAGATTAAATCCTTCGATGGTAGTGGTGGTGGCAGGGGTACCAATACTCAACACACAAGAAAATCGCGACAGAAAAACTCTACTTTATTTGCTTTTGGACACTCATATTTTGATATGCAGGTAGATGCGAGGAAATTACAAGTACCTACGAGTATAGGTAGGTATATAGGGATTGTACGATTAATTTATGAATAATAATATATTTAACGTCTAAAACTTTTGATTTTTTTTAAATCATTGTTAACAATGCAACTAGCACATTCAAACTGACCAAACACATTTGCTTTGAAAAATCTCTTAAAAAAATATTTCAAAAGACGCCATTGTCCCTTTTCACCTGCGAAATTCGTGACAAAACATTTATGAGCGATTATTAATATTTGTGCAAAACAAACCAAACAATGGGCGAAAGACTTTCTTTCACTCAGGTGTAATTATTTGTCTAAATTTCTTTAATGCCGCTAATGGGCCAGAACACCTTTCTACGTCTTTTGTGAGGTGCTTTTTAGTGGTTTACGATGCAATAAAATCGCTCGGACAAGCCAAACATTGCGGTCCTTGCGATTTACTCTGAACATTTGCAACACGTATAGAAAGGTGCTATTATCTCGGAAACATTTTATTATCTGCCTTGCGCAAGTTAACCCATTTAACAACAGTTTTTAAAAATCCATTGTCCGTGCCCGTAAGGGTTGCGCTTAATGTTTTTCTCAACAAAAACTTACGTTTTTTAACCGATCTTCCGCGAACGCGGCAACACAAAAGCTTAAACGGTTTTGTTTTGGGTTTTTGTTTTATTTTATCGAACCTAAATATACGTTTGGAGGCTATTGTGTTAGAGCTGAGTTGTTGTCGGGCATTTAGTCTTGAAAAAATCCTTCTAGTGTACGCCCGACTTTAGACTCATAGGTTAAACTTGTGTGTAAAACTAAGCCAAATAAATGTGATACGTTACAAAGTGATGCCAGTGATGTGCCTGTTACCTAAGAAATTCCTAAGGTAAGTGTTCTAATAACTGACGCCTCACAATCTCTGTAATCGCACGATGTATCGAGGATCGAATTATCTCAGATTGCTTGATACCGGCTAGACTATGTCTAGGCTTTGGACATTGTAGATTGTGAAGTGTTGGCCGAGCGGGTTATTAGCCGGAATTAGCTTTATACCTACGTTACCTATCTAATCTATCTAAATTGTTAGGTTATGTGAGGTGAGATAAGACTTATTCCTAGAACCTTTGTAAATGTGAGCAACAAATTAAATGTTTTAAATTCAGGGATAGGTTCAGTGTGTAATAAAATAAAATTGATCCAGTTATTTTAAGTGAAACGTCTTTTATTGTTTGTTAATTATCTATGTAACTACACCTAAGAGTTTATTTTAAAATTAATATTTTGTCATTCAATATTTTACCTTCAAAACTGTTTAAAATATAGGAATCTAATAGCAAAATTTTCTGGCTAGGTACCCAATCCTTAAAATAAGATCAATTAGACCTAAATGATCTTAATACTACCTACTAGCTATTAGGGATTTAAGAGTGGGTCATACGTATTCTTCAGCGCAGTTGCCAGATCATTCATCTGCAGATATTTGGCAGTTTGGCACCGACTCTGCGGCCTGGCGATGGCGCGCTGTTCAAACATTTGCACTCCATATTACTACTTATACCTTACTCAGCGATGTGTTTTCATATGTAGCTTCTTTAGTAGACGCATATATACGAGGACGTTCAATGTGGCTAAGATACACAAATTAATAAAATAGGTACAGTACCTACTAAGCTGTATCTTACAGGTACTGCAAAACGTAATTCAAGACCAAAAAAAGGTAAGAAATGTTGCCACTTTTTTACTAGCGCGTCTTGTATTTATGTACAAATAAATAAATAAAAGTACCTTTTTAAATAGTAGGAGTAAAATTACTAATGAATAAATTATCTTAGCATGATTATTTATCAAAAGTAATTTACAATTTTACAAACAAATTATAGCAATGGCATCATTGTCTCACTTTTTTTGGTCTTGAATTACGTTTTGCAGTATAGTATATAGAAAATTATGTAGATAAATTCGGTTATTTCGTGTAAAAAATTACACAGTATTTTATATTTTGTAGATTAACTGCATTCACTGCATGCATCAAATGATCCTCGAAGCCTCTAATTGCTTTGTTGTCGAATGAGCACATTCAAAGTCGTATATAAAATCATAACACAATTTTTTTCCTGGGTTGCTACTATAAAAACGCCCGACATACAATTTTCAAATGCTATATTTTTTTCACTGTGTTGTCTCCCAAGAGGGTCATTCCAGAAACCTTCAGTAGTATCCACGACTCCACATAACATCTTTGAGTCTGAATAAAAAAAAATACCTACTTAGGTATACAATTTCAAATGTTGAACCAAAAATTAAATTTGATTTATAAGCAAAGGAATAATGGATTGGTCGCATGGAATTATAAACATGTGATCGGTGAAATGCTTATCTACGGATTATACATTCAAATGTGTTTGCGTCTGATGCCTATTCATGTAGGCGTGTGATGTATGACACCTGATTAACTCCAAAATTCCACGAAAATTATACTAAGCTTACGACGATACAAAGCTTATATACTTGAAAATAGTAAATTTATTCTACCTACACCATTCTATACCATAACAGCCTAGGTACACCCCTAAATCTTAATTTTTTGTGTATATTTTTGATGTAGAGAAGATATCTATCACAAGATTTGTACAGAAGCGTTTATGCGTTGTGACTTAGTTTACCTTTTGTGTTCCGTGTAGTAGTTGAGGTGAGATCATTTACCTCCAGGAGAACATAAATACCTAGTAGTGTAAAAAATGTAGGTACACATTAGTAAATCTACTACCTTTTTCCTAACTTCAAAATAGGTGTTCATTTTCTAAAGCCATAGACAAAAGGACGCGATAGACAATAAGTTATCCAAGTGTAAGTTAGAGTTTATGTGGGCGGGGGATGGGGACTATCGGACACTGAGTTATACGGCTGATATCTTGCGCCTGAGACGGTGGCCAAGAAAGAGATAGCACGAGCACTGTGAAAGATTTAGTTTAAAAGCAAACGAAGATAAGTCCTACGAAAGAACGGAGCACGATTTTGTAAGATACCGTCGTGATGAGTGTCTTGTTACTTTTGTAAGTGTATAAATTAAATTGTATTGTAGATGATGTTATCTTGTATAGTACTAGGTAAATATAGGTATCCTTCCTACGTGAGAAATATCTTTCATAAGTCTTCAAAACAACCTATGTGGACAGATCTTGCAGTTTAAGTAAAAATAAACCTACCTTCAAGGGTTTTACTTCAGCTGGTATATAATTGGGGAGTTATTTGTCAGAATTAATAATATTACATACTGCTAATTCTGGCTAGCATATTATACGATAAGATACCTGTACAATTTCTACATTATCATTAAGAGGAGACGACCCGAATTTCGTGAAGAAAAAACTAACTCATTTGTAATTTGGATACGAGCCCGTGCCGTAAGTACCTACGCAATATATTTAATATAAAGAAAAGAAATAAATAACTTTCGTTTCCATCACTGGCCACAACAAAAGTTCACGGCATTCAATCACGGCCGAGCTAAGTGCTAAAGAGGCTTAACTTTTTTTTAACCGCAAAGCGCGCGTGAGTGGGCCTACGTTCAGCCAACAAGACGAGCTTTTATCTCAACTTGATGTACTGTCTGTCACGACTCTGACGCAGCCATTTTAAAATGCCACAAGTGCATATAAGCGCGTGTACACATGTGACATTCTTTAATATTGGTGTGCTGTGTGCCCGACGTGACCCGAAAAACAAACCGATTTATTTCCGACCGTAAATACTGGCCGCTTCTTTATATTCATTGAAAGAATTAATTTCTGAAAATTGATGTTGGGATTTCGAGAAGAATGCTTTAATGGAATACATATTGATTTGTTCTATGAGCATAGTTCAATCAATTTTTTTTTATATTGATTGAACTTAATTCATAAGCACATATTTCCAGAAATGAAAAAGAAAGTAAATACGGAGGTACATAGTTACTCTCGACTTTAGTGAACGTATTATTATTTGTACGCCTGACAAGCAAATTACCTAATTCTACTAAATACTTATTATGTAACCTTTCTGTACAACTGTAATGTATGCCATACAATACTTATTATGTAACCTTTCTGTACAACTATAATGTATGCCATACAATACTTATTATGTAACCTTTCTGTACAACTATAATGTATGCCATACAATACTTATTATGTAACCTTTCTGTACAACTATAATGTATGCCATACAATACTTATTATGTAACCTTTCTGTACAACTATAATGTATGCCATACAATACTTATTATGTAACCTTTCTGTACAACTGTAATGTATGCCATACAATACTTATTATGTAACCTTTCTGTACAACTATAATGTATGCCATACAATACTTATTATGTAACCTTTCTGTACAACTATAATGTATGCCATACAATACTTATTATGTAACCTTTCTGTACAACTATAATGTATGCCATACAATACTTATTATGTAACCTTTCTGTACAACTATAATGTCTGCAATACAATACTTATTGTGTAACCTTTCTGTACAATTATAATGTATGCAATAAATGGTACCTATCTTATCTTTATTAAAATAAACACAAACAATATCGAAAACTAACACATGATCGATTTAAATGAATAAGAACGAGCGCTTATCGGACAATGTTCCATAAATAAACATAATTTTTAAGAGCTTAGCTTATCGATAAAACAGTTTTAAAATTGGACCTACTAAGGCGTTAAAAAGTGTTATTCTTTGTACTGTCCTATTATAAAATTGTATTGTTTAAATGAGGTATCTTACAAAGCACCAACACGGCTCTAAAAGTTCTTAAACACGAAAACCTTTCACCCAACAGCGAGGTAAATGCGGTTCGGCAAGAGAATAATATCGCGCCGTACTTCTCCCTACAGGCGGATCCAGAAGGGTATCTACTGACCATTAGAGGCATTTGACGGAGAAATTTTAAACTAGCTGCCCGATGCGAACAATTAATAGATCTAGAAACGACATGGATTAGACGTGTCAGTGTCAAAAGTGGCGTTTGTTGAAACGGTACATATACCTAAAAGGTAGTTCTAAATAAGTTTAGGAGACACGACGACAATAGATTGTGGAGAAGAACTGGATGCTTCTAAAAAAATTCAGGACACAGTACCTACTTACCAACTTCCTGTTTAATTAGAGCGGGCATAAAGCCAGGAATACCATCACCAAGCATAATTAAAATAAAAGCAACTACCATAACAACCATCTGAGATATATGTCGGCTAAGAATGTCCCAAATGTACCTTCACACAATTAGGCGAAAATATTGACTAAGTATATACTTAGATATTCCGTGTTCACAAACATCCCTTCAGGACTTGGCAACCTTGTTACATTAGACAAGTAGGTCCTACCTATGAGCACCACATATTATTTTATTTTATTTATTTATTTAGATATTTAATTCAGGCAACAAGGCCCATATTTCAAATACCTTACATATGTTCTGGCATTCAAGTTTTAGATTAAGTACCCCATGTGTTTTTTCCAATTAAAACACTCCGTATAACCACATGCGACTTTATTCCACCAAGACTACGAATTGTTTTCAAGCCGGGCTTAGAATAGTTGCGAGTTGGTGAGTTATGGACGCCATAAAAGGATGTATCTGCGACGACAAGGCGCGATAAAGAAGACAGACACGGAAACCGCTTGTACTTGCTAAGTCGGACAGTGTGCGCCGTGCTTTAGGATTTACGTGGTTAAAAATGTTTGAAAATATTTTCACACTTTTATATTGTTGAAGAAAATTCTCGTGGGAGATACCTACATTCTTACTCGTATTGTAAAAAAAAACTATAGTTTAATCACTGGTCATGTCAAACAATAGGTACAAAGAAGTCATAAAAAACTATACTTTCCTACTTTGAAGTGGCAAAATGTAAGTGTCGCTACATCAGTAGTAGGTATCCACGTAACATGTCTGAATCTAAATAAGAAAATGTACCTATACTTAATTAATCTAACTTTTGAATATTGAACCGAATAAGGTTTATAGGCACAGGAATACACTCTGTTACTGCAGATTTAGTATTTTTTGGCCGACTCTACCCCTCTATTTAATATTCCTATAACAGCAGTTACCTACCTACCTAAAACTGTTGTGATTGTGAGTTTTGGTATTTTTGTTAACACTTTACATAAACTGCTTTAGTTGGATAAAAAACAGACTCGGCTGCAGATTAAATTGAATAAACAATATGCATACTTAATATGTAAACGCAACCTTGACTCTTGACAAGAATAAATAGATTAAAGAGGTCACTTCGCACTCAATTGAGCCAGCTGATTGGACGGAATTGAACGTCCTTTGTTTTATACTTTGTTAGGTACCGAGGTACTTTTAACGTCAGTTACAGCTTGGCATAAAAGAGTAGAAATTAAAAAGCGGCCAAGTGCGAGTCGGACTCGCCCATGAAGGGTTCCGTAACAGCAAGTAACATAATAAAATTGCGGTTTACGGTTTATGACGTATTAAAAAAAAACTACTTACCAAATCTTGTTCAAACCAATTTTCGGTGGAAGTTTGCATGGTAATGTACATCATATATTTTTTTAGTTTTATCATTCTCTTATTTTAGAAGTTACAGGGGGGGGGGGGGGGACACACATTTTACCACTTTGGAAGTGTCTCTCGCGCAAACTATTCAGTTTAGAAGAAAATGATATTAATAGAAACCTCAATATCATTTTTGAAGACCTATTCATAGATACCCCACACGCATGGGTTTGATGAAAAAAAAAATTGAGTTTCAGTTCTATGTATGGGGAACCCTAAAAAATTATTGTTTTTTTTTCTATTTTTGTATGAAAAACTTAATGCGGTTCACAGAATACATCTACTTACCAATTTTCAACAATAAGAAACAAACCATCTGATTATGGCTAGAACAGCCGATTGCAGATTTAAGTTGAGAAAAAAAATATGTAAAAAAGTTGCCAAGACGAGACCATAATATGGCTCGCACTGTCAAACTGTCAAAAAGTTATCATTACTTATATCAGGTAGAGTCAAGCTTCTAACTCTATATCATATTAGTTATTCTGTGTCTATATGCCCTAACTTCACAAACTCCACAGTCCGGCTGCAGTACGGTTTGATTCGGAAAATGAATTAGATTTCTACTAGACTTCAACAAGTTACGATATGTGTCGTGTAATAATGTGTAAGTTTACCTAATACTTGTTTTTTTAATTATAAGTAAATATACTCTTTTCTTTTCTAGGTAATAATCCCTGATGAATATCATCGCAAACATTTACAGGTAGTAATAAGTAGTTTATTAAGTTATTAACAACATTGTAGTGCCACTCGTGCCACTTGTTGTAGAACAGTGGTCGTAACACTCACAACCACCGTTTATTGCTACTTGGCGTCCATATTAAACAAAGTAGCTACTAAGCTAAGCCACCTAAAGTGTTAAATGATTTACGGCCTTATAATAAACCACCGGACTCGTAAACATCTCGTAAAACAAAGATTAATAAACAGTTACGGCGTAAATAGGCTATAACTTTGATTTTTACGACTAAATAATCGTAAAGGAACCCCATTATGTGACCAAGTTGCGTGGTGCGACTGCGGGTACGCGGTTGTTAGTAGAACGAGGTGTTTTTTACTTGGTCGGTTTTTAATCGCGCGCAATGCAAACGGGAGGCCCGTTTTGATGCACTTTTATTTTACGGCGCACTCGTAACATAAAGAGTGGAACGTCTCAACAACGGTTACGACGCTGTTAGAGCGAGCGGGACGGCGCTAGTCTTGAAGGTCTGTCTGTTTCGTGCGTGCCACGGAACGTGGATGTGTGATTCCTATTGTTCACCGAGCGTTCGCGAGAATGGCGAGTCGAGTCGTGTTCTTCCCGAACCAGTATTTACTTTTATTACTTACCCTGAGACCTTGAACAAATAAACAGCTACTCATAATCAACTAATCAGGGAAACTTATTAAGACTGCCCATGCGCTTGGTATTAATCCCGTCCCGTAATTGGATGTCGTCGCCGGTCCGAAAGTCGCATCGAACCGGGTTAGTGTACCTGTAAAGGGTACTGATCGAGCGGCTCCCAAGGAGAAGCTCCCTGTTGCCAGTATGGATGAGGAGGATTTCACACTGGTATCAAGAAAGAAGAAGGCGCGCACGGCGCCTCGTAAGACTCAGTGTGGTACCGCCGAACCGGCTAATTCTGGCTTGCGGATTGCTACACCGAGTAAGGCGCTGTACGTATCGCGCTTGCATTACACAGCCACGGCTGCTGAAGTGGTGGAGTATGTACACCAGAAGACCGGCTACACGCTGAGGGTGTTCCAGCTTCGATCGCGCCACTACGTGCACTTCAACTCTTTTGTGGTGCGCGTGCCGCGACCGCTGCAGGGGACCATCGAGTGCGCCGACTTCTGGCCGAAAGGTGTCGTGTTTCGGAGGTTCCGGGGCAAACTGCCGAATCCGACACAAGAGCAGCCGATGCAACGGAGCCACGCCGTTTTGTCGACTAAATAGTGTTTAGATTTAAGTTTATAAAATACATTATGTATGTTAGTCTGTAAGGTATTTGTAATATGGGCCTTGTTGCCTGAATTAAATTTCTAAATAAAAAAATAAAAAATAATCGATTGAAATAGCACTTATTTGATGTTTCTTCACGTAAAATAAAATATACTTGGTCAAGCAGATCTTGTCAGTAGAAAAAGGCGGCAGATTTGAAAAATGTAGGCGCGAAGGGATATCGTCCCATAGAAAATTTGAATTTCGCGCCTTTTTTTACTGACAAGATTTGCTTGACCAACTATATTGCGGAACAATAATTTCGTTAATTATGAGATTATGACGAAATTCGTGCCCTCATTTATTCAACAATATTTTAATAGTGATCAAAAAGGACACAAAGTGAAACCACTAACAAAATTCTATGTCCTATGTTCAAAATTTAAATGCATTGAATGATGATGATAAGTAGGTAAAGGTGCAGGAGGTCAATTTCGACTGTGGGATAATTTCAACTATTCGAAATATCTTCCATGTTTTAGATTATTAATTATAGAGTTACACACAACACATTATTTTCGCTATCTGGACCCTATATGGCACTCTATTTGACTTTAGGTAAGTACCTATGCAATAAAAAATTCGAGTTTTTTCTGTTTTATTAACTTTAGTTTTGGTACAAACGCTTGCCTAATAGCGATTGCGACTCGAAAACAACATTATCTAAATACTAGGTAAGTACTTAAAAATACTTTTTACTTAAATTATCAATTATCTAATAAATACAAAATAAAATTAACACAACTTTATTCTAGTTTTAAATTTAAATTAACATAGTAAGATGTATTCTACTTTGAAATGAGTAGGTAGATGTTAGAGGTAGATACCTACTCGTAAGAACTATTGTTTTAGGAGAGCATTTTGTATTCAAAAATACTTGGCAAACATTAGCAATGACATAGATCGGTGTAGGAAACCACCTAATTTCGTGTCCGGCGCACAGTGGTCCATTACGCGGTATCCCCGGACCCAAATTCCGAGTAATTAAACAACTGAAATTTTAGCAGACTAGTATAAATTTAATAAGGATGGGCCGTTAAAGGCAAATGGACCGAATGTTTGGGTTCAAACAAAAACCGAAATGAGCTCTCCGGAATGCCGTGGTTCGGGGTTCGTTGTACTTGGTGTTTTAATTTATCGTAGGGCGAGAAACCTTTTAAAATGCTTACTTTGTATCTAAACAACCGTTAGTATGGGTAATGTTAGCCTGTTTAAAATGATAATTTCTGTTTGTACAGGTTTCAACCCAAGTAATAAGTAGGTATACACTACTGCCTAACTAGGTGCTGAAAATTTTACATATTTTTTGTAAAATTTTACTTATTTGATTGACGGGTACCGATAATTATTAACTAAAACGGGGCGGGACTTAATCGTGTTAAATTTTAAATCAGAGTGTAGCTATTGTGCATATACTCGTATCACGCTTAAGCACTACTTGCACCATTCCACTAACCCGGGGTTAACCGGATAAACCTAGAGTTACCATGGTTATCATTACAATTTGATACTGGGTTACCGGTATAACCATTTAACTCCGGGTTAGTGGGATGATGCAAGTGGGCCTAAGTAAAGTACCTATATCACGCTATTCGATAATACTTAACCTCAGGCCCCAGAAAACTAAAAGGCCGCCCTTTTCATTGCATTTTGAATCTTTTTTTGATACCTAAATAAAAATTCCATTTGTCTTGGCAATTTTTAATTTGTTGTTTGACGGATAATAAATAGTAGACAGGAGGTAACTTTACTCCCCAAAAATTTGTATATACGTACTTGCAACAAAAAATCATGAACAAATTTTAAACAGCTACATCGTGCTTAGCCATAATGCAGCCGGTGCGTGCTCTCCACACATTCATTATCCCGGGTTTGCCTGACTTAGTAGCTAAATTAGTAGGTTTGTGAATGAAGCCTATTTTAAACTTGATTAGGAAACTAATTGCGTGAATAACGTGAACATAAGTAGTTTAATTCTAATTGTAATGGTTGGGTTTGGCTGTAAAATGAACATTGTGAAATATTTACAGCTAAACTTGTTTTTTTTTTAATTGTGATTACCAAATAGCGTAGCTTTTTATTCATTAAGACATAAAAAATAAAAATAAATGATCATTGGCCTATTAGCCAATAGGCCACAACACAAGGAGGCTTCTACAAACATTTTACCTGTACTTTTACCACCTTTTTAACAAAATGAGGTAGACACAGCGCGAATCACATAATAAATTGCAACAAAAACAAAATAATTGTGTGTACAAACAAAAAACAATTTAATTTCACACGTAGGTGTTAAAATTATCACCAAACAACAATCAACGAAAATTTTAATTGAACAAACGGAACAGTGATTCTCGCTGAGTGCCAAGTAAACGTTGGAAATCGCCCAATAATAATGAAAGTGATTGCTGTGACGCCGTCGCTGTATGAAGCGGCAGTTTTGGTTATAAACACACCGTATTTTCCCAACCAAACCTAAAACAAAACTCAATCTTAAGTTGACACCGTTAAAGTTCAATTTTGACTGTCGCAAATTGTTTGTATAGCAATCTCCCACTTGGTTAGGTGGGGGCATACACGGATGGCTCACACGTTGTCAAAATGGCCGACTTTTTGTCGCGGACGAATCGAATGGCCGCAGTGTGCGGTGTCTTGGGGACGCGGGTGGTTGGAAAAAATGGGTGACGCGGACAAAAAAACTATTGTTGGTTAAATTGATTTGGGTTCTCCTCTTGATACCTACGTTTGATAAAGTTTAAAAATTAGTTTTTATATAGGTACCTATGGTTTGCGGTTCTGTTCTGGAGTTATACAAAATTATTTGCATTACGTTTTTTTTTAATTACTTACTTATAAAATTATATTGTTTTACCTTTGTCATGAAAACAATTGTAATCACTGTAATACTAAAAATTACTTTTCACTAAATTATTCAAAAGGTTGTATTATTGTATTGTTCTTCTTCTTCATCTGTGATTTTTTTAACTCAAGCTTAGTACTTACAACATTTTTTTCTATTAGCCCAGAAATTGACACTTTATTGTGCCTAGGCATATATTGAGCACGATTTTCGCGCGATGAACAGGTACCTACCAATATCTTCATCAAATCTCATCTACGCAAAGGTTAACTGAAAGAGATCTCTTAAAAGGCTAAGTTCTCCTTTGTACCAGCCTATCCTGTGCCATAGGTATTTGTGTCTTTGTGTATTGTGTGTTCTGTATAATGAAGAGTTAAATACAACAATACAATACTGACATAGTTAATGTTTTATGTGTAGGTATTTAACTATTTTTCTATCTACCTAACAGTTTTATTTGTATAGGAAAATAAGTATAACATATACCGTTGTTAATAATACAAATGTGACAAGCTGTTTAGATAGTTTTACTTTAAGACTTGGTTGCTGATCTTTAATGTTAGATTACTTATATGTTTTAATTAAGTACCTACATGTTTATTTTTGTACTTAAAAATAGAGTTTAGATACCTACTCATAGTTTTATAATCCACCAATATTTGGCATCAATGATAACAAGTATAAGATAAAAGTTTTTCAAGAGGATTACTGCAGTGTAAGATTTCGAGCCATGTAAGCCTTCGCGGGGCGGGGGCCCCGACCGGCGCCGCTTCGCTTCGGTGTTTCTTTTCCCTTTTCCTTCCTATGTTCACCTTTTATCTCTACATTCTAGCGTTTTTGATAGGATTCGTGCATTCGTCACAAGCCAAAAAATACACCTTAAAATGGTGAACAAAACAACAAAATAAGTATAAATTAAAAACTACCTAGGTACTTACTTGGTTCAAATACTTAATTCAAAGTAAACAGTTCTTAAACAAACGACCCTGCTACAGATATCTCAAACCAAACGCTCGGTTGGTAACACTGTCATATCAAATACCACAGTAAGAATCAATAATTACAGTATTGGTACAAATAAATAAATGCATTTTAAATAAATTAACGCCCATCGTATCTTAAAGGAAAATCATAGGCGAGTTATCGGCATATGGTATTAATTTTCATTCAATACATACACCTTACCGGCGGCATACTGGGCAGACAATGCTAGTGTAGGCTTCCTAGTAGGGAGACCATGTCCTAGGATCGCTATCAATATACATACCTTTTATGTATACTCGTAATTGTATTCTGCATGTTCAAGTTTTTCCTAAGTTGAACACTACACTGGGACATATTTAAGAATATTTGCATTAGGTTGTTAATTAGTTCCAAAAATTAGATAAGATAAAAATAATCTAAGTTCTTATTTATTGTCCTCGTTATGAATATACCTAACTGAAGCCACCTATCTAGGTGGCTGAAACGTCAAATCAAGCGCAACAAAAAAAACCTCAATAATTACGTACTAATAAAAGCCGCTCTTGTTAAAATCGGTTTAAATTAATGAACATACCTATTTTGTATGTAAGGTAAGTATCTAGATAAGAGTTCACGGAATATAACTTAATGATTTGCGAGTCTCTGTTTTTAACGCAAAGATGGAACCCCTACACCCCCATTGTATCTCGACTAGAGACGCATATCTATTTTATTTCCACTTCTGTGCTTGGAGATAGCACCTAGTGTATGTAAAACACATTCAAATCCGGCGCAGTAAATCCTGAGTCTGTTGTCGATGCAAACTTGTCTTCGAATAAGTATGGCTGGCTATGGCAAATGGAGATCAGATTTTGTCTGCAGCCGGAATGAAATAAAGGTTGAGATTATTTTCTAAGTGACTAGGGAAGTTTTAACTTTTTAGCATTGATACCGTTTTTGTTAATTTTGAGTAATGTGGCTACATACACCACAATAAACGTCAAACTGCCTGATGTATGGTAGTGTCACCAATTCAGCATATTTCGTCACTGCAGACTTAACGTAGTCGGTGTCTACCTAATATTTAATAACCATGAGTTGTCGACAATTTCAACAAGTGGTACTGATCCCCAATTATCCATGGGTACATTCTCTTTTAATACATATTTGTACATCCGTAGGTACTCTAGGTAGGTATTCCACTAAGCTATAGATAGCCCACATGGGCAGCTACTCTGATATTAAGTAGTGGCACTAGTGGCAGCTGGCTCATTATGTGAAGATCGCCATTTATTATAAAATAAATATGTACCTTTAAAGGTTAGGTATTAGGGAATGCAAATCGGTTATTTTTTGTATGGAAATAACCGCGGTTTCGGTTAATAACCGATTATTTCCATACAAAAAATAACCGAAAATAACCGATTTGCATTCTCTAGTAGGTATTGCTAACGATTTCATCACTAGCGTTAAAATCTTGATATCATAAACCATCACCGATATTTAATGTTTATAGCATAACTTAAAAATTAAGCCTTATTTATACCTGCCATTTCAAAAACTTATTTATCACTAATTTAGTCAATGACTTTGTTTATGGAGCTTAACTAACTACCTACCTAGTAGAAATAAATCTCAGCTTTGACACCTACTTAAAGTTACAACAACATATAGTTTCTTGTAACTACGCGCATAAAGTGAAGGTCATTAACGTCGAACCAGTGACCAATTATGCAATATTACATAACCTCATCGATAACGCGATCACGTGTCACGGCGCTGGCGTCGAAAACAAACAATGATGCGCAAGAGTTGAATGCTAAGGAACAGCTTTTACGGCCATCAAACTAAACGTCATATGTGCATCTTCAATTTTACACACAAAAGCCATTTTAAATTACTAGGGAAATGAGGCGCCGAAGCACGCGCTGCTGATATATTTATACTTATCCCGAAATATTTATATTTATGTCGAAATATTTAGATTTATTTACGGGCCGTGTCCGGAGCGTACGAGAGGTGCGAGTAACTTGACACTTTGGAAAGCTTGTTTTATTTTGTACGATTTTGGAGCTTGGTGCTCCACTGTGCAAATGAAAAGAAGCTTATAGGCGCGGTTGCAAGACATTCGTAGGCTCTTTTGGATTTGAGTACCCACTTAGGATGGTAGCATCATATCGCCGTAGAACAATGAAACATTAACATAATGATTTGTTGGTGTTTTGCTTGATTGGATAAATTGAAATAGGTACCTCCATTGTAGAGGCGGGTTATCAACCTAGGTGAATGTTTCGTCGATTATTATGGAACAACAACTCTGTGTGTATTTTTTAAGGTATAACCTTAAACTTATATGCCTCGGCATTGACTTGTTATCTTTTAAAAACTAGCCTCTTTATAGGTATTGTACATTTTAGCAATTACCTACTTGAGATTATTAGGCTAACAGTATATTTTGACATCTTAAAAAATATGAACGGTTAGATACAAAAGAATTATTGTAGTTATTTAGTACTAACCACTGGGTCTACGTAGAAATGTATTAGATATCTATGCCTAACCTAAACTGGACATTATAGCCCCCTTTATTCATAAACGCGCTACAAACCTTAATTGGCCCACTTATCTTCAGCCTAGGTATCCAGAAAGTAATCTCAACACCTCGATCCCCACTAAACGTCTGGTACCTAGATGACGGCATAATCGGAGGCAAGCCGGAAGAAGTACGTCAAGACCTTCTGACGCTTCTTCCACTTCTAAAGGAACTGGGTCTTGAGGTAAACTCGAGTAAATGTGAGTTTTACCCTTGCAGCGCAGACTCTCGGGAGAGTTTTCCTTCCTTCAGTGCCATACTTCCCGGACTAAAAGAGCTGTCCACCCAAAACTTCAAGCTCCTAGGTTCTAGGTTCCTCCATTTTTCCTGAAGCCGTTCCCGAAGCCTTCCAAATAAGAGAACAACTTCTTCATTTCGCCAAAGAAAGACTTAAAAACCTATCAGCTCATGTGTCCCTTACTCTGTTACGGTCCTGCTTTGCCGTTCCCAGACTTACTTATTTTCTCCGCACCGTACCAACCTGGCTATACCCCGAACATATCGACTCCTTCGACCGTACACTAAAGGAATCGGCTGAGTGTCTGCTTAACGTATCCCTTAATTCGGACCAATGGGACTTGGCATCGTTGCCTATTCGGAATGGTGGCCTAGGACTACGCCGCGCTCGTGACGTGAGTCTTCCGGCCTTCTTGGCGTCGGCGGCAGGGGTTGTAGAACTCGTCTCTAATATTTTATCTTTGGATGGAGACAGGACTACCATACCCTATGCCTCTGACGCTCAGTCGGCTTGGATGGCTCTCAACTCAGGTGCGTCCGTACCCGAAAAACCATTCCTGCAACGTTGTTGGGACGTCGTGGGCGTCAAGCGGATCTTCGATTCCCTGATGACAAACGCTGTTGGTGCAGATAGGGCCAGACTAAATGCAGCTTCGAAGCCTGAAAGTGGTGCTTGGTTACACGCCCTCCCATCTCCCAATCTTGGCACTCTGCTCGACAACGACTCACTGCGGGTGGCCGTTGCTCTCCGTCTGGGCTGCGATGTATGTCAACCTCATTTGTGCATCTGCGGCTCTATGGTGGAGAGTAACGGTCATCACGCACTGAGCTGTTGCCGCTGCGCCGGAAGGTTCCCACGACACCATGCCCTGAACGACATCATCCGCAGGGCATTAGTGTCGGCAAACATCCCCTCCACGCTAGAACCGCCAGGCCTCAGCCGGTCGGATGGTAAAAGGCCTGACGGCCTGACACTGGTGCCATGGGAAAAAGGCAAGTGTTTACTATGGGACGCTACGTGTGTAAGCACTTTTGCCCCCTCACATCTTTGTCGTACCATCCGGACGGCGGGCGCAGCCGCTGAGGTGGCGGCGCACACCAAACACCAAAAATACTCGGCGCTCACCAATTACCTGTTTGTCC
Source organism: Cydia fagiglandana (assembly GCF_963556715.1). NCBI lineage: Eukaryota > Metazoa > Arthropoda > Insecta > Lepidoptera > Tortricidae > Cydia > Cydia fagiglandana. Next base: position 7,114,657 of record NC_085933.1, on the reverse strand, counting down.
CAGTAGCCGTAGAGACGTCCGGGTGTTGGTGTGCTGAAGCAAAAACATTCCTTAGGGAAGTAGGTCGTCGCATGCGAGAAAGGGGCCTTGATCCGCGCTCCGGGTTTTTCCTGGTGCAAAGGCTGTCCATCGCAATTCAACGCGGTAACGCAGCGAGTGTGATGGGCACCTTTGCGCCGGGGGTAGCGCGGGGAGGCCTCTTTGAGTAGTTTTTATATTCCTTATTTTATTTTAGATATATTTAGGGTTGTTAGTTTTAATTTAGTATTATTTATAGATGTATTTAGTTCATAAGTTATTTATTTGTTTTTCTACTGTCTTTTTCCTATGAAATAAATTTAAGCCTATTTTAATTAGCTAATAATCATTTGTCTTTATCTCATTTTGACTTATGTGTTTGTAAGAGAGGGATAAAACATAATTTAACTAAATCAGGCCCGTGAAGTTTTATGAATAAGGGGCTAAGAAGTTATTTGCCGGCGGCAAGTCCCTGCACCTGAACGCGAACTTTAAATAAATTCGACATACTTATTAAATATTTTGGTCTATCCAAATTTAGAAAACCTGCTTGGTAGGTCCTAATATGCAGTAGGCAACGTACTCAATATTTAGTAGGATATCATTAGGTATGTTTAAATAAGTACCTTTAAAACTTTGTTTTGAAACTTTTTGCGCCTTTTTGTCTGTGGTTGGGACCACTGGTCTGGTAGGTAGCTAGGTAGCTACTAGGTCCTACTCTTAAGGAGACTCTACAACTCTTAAGGAGAGAAAAATAAAAAAAGGATCTCCCCCGTAACGTAAAAAAAATAAAGCATTAAAAACCAAGAAGCTACAATAATACATTTATGTAGATACTTACCTACTCAAATTAATATTACCTAATTTGAGTAGGTACCTGCATGTGCATAATTTTGTTGACGGAGCACTTATTGAATTAGCCCTTTCTATTTTTAAGTAAGTATTAACAATTACAAAAATCTAAACAGTATACAATTTCAAAAAAAGAAATTACACAATTTTAGCCCATCCGCGTTCTTTCAGCCGTTCCGATCGATCATTGCTTCTCTTTCACTCTTTAGCACGCACTTAGCGTTAGAACGGGACGCGCATAGACCTATCGATCTCTTTTATTACAGCGACCGGCTATTCACGTAGCATAATGGCGGACGAATAACAAACACTAGGTTAGAGATGAATATTTTAATGTTTAATTCTAAATTTAAACACTAATGTATGCGCACAATATCACACGTCGTTTTAACATTAGTGGCACACTTTTATTTGTAACAAAAACTTTAAAAATAGACACAATCACGACGGTCGTTCGTCACCCAGCGCGTCGCTGGTCGCCATGTTTGAATTCCGATATCCAGGGGCGTATTGAATGTCATTTTTAATTTCACCTACCATATAATAAGGACAAAGACCTGTATATATTTTTTTCCCGCAGCAGTCATGCGTTGAAAGAAAAAGCTATAACTCCCTATTTTTTATATTTTTTAATGTCACTAATTCATACGAACTAAGCAGGTATAAATGAGTTATACTTTTAAAATACTGACTTTAATAATTTAATATTTTTATTGTTTTTATTATTTTAAAATATTTAATTTGATTAATTTAACAGCCGTTTAAAATATTTTTACATTATTTTCAATCGTGGCTGAATACCGGATAGTTCTGTGCATTCGAAGTCTAACCTGTCAAAAAATGACAATATGGCGGACAAATGTTCGACATGTCACCGTATTTAGGAATACTTTCGCTTAAAATTTTGTTTTTCTTCGCAAGTGTGATAAAAATACAGTGTGTTGGTAACTTCGGGGGAAAGAATATTGCAAACTCGGGCCATTAGCGCACTCCAGCCTGCGACTGTCGGGTATTAACACTCTCGTTTCCAATATTTTGTGTTAATGGAGGAACGTTTACTATGTTTTTGTATTTTTTTTCTTTATAATAATTGATGGATAATGAAGAATAAAATAAATACCTAATATTATGTACTTGCCTAAAATTTACTGAGATTTAAATTCGTCATAAGTTTAGCTTAGAACAAAAAAACGTTATTAAAATTCATTTTCGATGGCATGTCAGAAATTTAGCTAAAAATCTGAAAAGAATAATGAATCGGAAATCATTTATTTGTGACCCCGGTTTATGGGGTCTTATTTATTGCAACTTAACTCTAGTACAATTAGCTCCTTCAATTCAACGGCCTCCTATGTAGGTATCTAAGTATGTATTTATCTAAATAAGCGTGTATATCGTCGCTTAGTACCCAGAGCACAGAATAAATAATTGTACTAGATACAGAAGACTCACTCTCTAACCAAACGCGTCTTTTACGATCAGGACAGATATGGCTGCTAGGTGGCGACAGCGCCACCCGCGGCTTATGGCTACCCACCAAAATTGGTGTGGAACGGATGGAACTTTTACCTGTAGCAAAGCGACGAAATCGCGGAGTGAGCCACGCCTGCCCAGAGTACAACTTTGCTTTCTTTGATCTAGGGCTAGGTTGATTTCTGTAAGATTGTCCCCATATATTTATTTATCCTTGAAAGAATACCTCGAATTATAATCAGCCTTATTAACTAGGTACCTGTACATGTTAAGACTTATAAAAAACTTAGACTCATACATTTATTGACATCGCTTCTAATTAATGCACAATATTTAAATACTGCCGAAAAATATTTAAAGAACGGTTGATTTCTTAATAATGTTAATTCAAGCATATTTCAGACGTCATTTACGAAAACATGTAAACATTACTTTAAGAAATTCAGAACGTATGAAAACAGCTACTTAATGCTTCATTTCTTTAATATTCAGCATTTAATTAAAATAAAATCTTAAGTTGAAAAATGCTTATTATTGTAATTTTAATTATGTTATATTTAAATAAATTATTAAAAATTATTATCGTTTAAATACGACCCTGTGCATGTACGCTCCGCCCATTACTGGCAACAAAAGTTGGCGGCGCTCCTTCAAAACATCCAGTTTGGAGGCCATTTTAACGATCATGCGCGACAGAGATAGCGGATACGAGCCCATTGCGGCAATTGCATGTGCGTGAATGAGACAATTATGCAAAGTGAGCTTAGTTCAGCAGTTTCAATGGGACTGGATGTTCGTATATTGTGTGCGATGGCCGAACGTTGCCGACGGATGGTGAATGTGGATTCTTTTATATTTCCTTACTTTTTTATAATTATTTAAATATGATAATGTTAAAATATCGTGATGATTATTTTTTTTAGGATAAGAAAATAAAAGTAATACTTAGGTAATATTTTAAAATAGCTTTGTTAAAATATATTTACCATTTATAAATTATTACCGCCTTATAATTTTGAAATTATAGAAAAATATGTATTTTCTTACCACTTAATTATTAAACTTTTCTCTTCCTGTTTACATCTCAATATACCTAAGTAGGTAATTATAATAAGACTACTTACATAATTAATTATGTAATTAATTACTTATCTTATGAAAACATTTTACGTACCTACTGATTGTTCAGTAGATTCATCTATGTTTTGTCATTTTAATAACACAATATTACAATGTAGGTAAGTATTTTACTTTGACAGCTAAAATATTTTAAATAGACATAGGTACTTAGTTCCTAATACACTGAAAATAATGTTTTTATAAAAATGCCACCAAACTAAGCATACTTCCTTACCTAATGACTTGCATGAAATACCTGCCTTAAGTATGAAATACCTGCCTTACTAAAACTAAAATCTAAAATTAACCTAAAACTATATTTAGGTAAATACCTATAATACAAAGGTACTTAGGTAAGTACCTACACTATATTATAGCATAGCAGCTACTTTAATGGTACTTTATTTAACATTTTAATATTACATTACATGTATTGTGTTATGTAGGTTAGGTTAGTAGTTATAGGTATACAAAGTGTATATGGGTACCTTAAACAAATAGGTAGGGTATAGGTACCCGCTAGGGAATGCAATAACCGGCCAAACTTCATAACCGGTTTCGGTTACGGTTATGCCCGAAAAATAACCGAATATCGGTTATAATCGGTTACGGTTATTTTCGACGAAAAATTATAAATTTACAATGAAGTATGTAATTAAAAAAATACAAAAATCTTTATTTTAGTACCCACAGTATTAGTGAATATGAGTAAAAGTCTTCGTTTTTTAATAAAATACAGTAAAAGTAAAATATGACCTTGGACGTGACACAATATTCAATAAAAATAAGAGAAGTAAGTAAATTTGGTATATTTTAGTTATTAAAGGCCACGAATGACAAAAATTATAGTCACAGGCGTCACAGCCAAACAAGGCAGAATTTTGTAGTCATTAGATGGGTCGATCAACTTTTTTATGTCATATCGTGTCCCAACGATATAAAAATTCAAATCTTACAAATCGTAACAGTTTTTAAATTTATCTGGTACATTATAGTAAATTAACCAAATAATCATTCAAACTAGAACTTAAAAACTGAAAGAATTATTTTTAAATATAGTTTTTTTTTGGTGACCCAGGAGATAATTTTAGACTCCCATACAAAAAAAGCATGTCCCAATCGCATGTCGGCTTCGGTTTTTACTTAACAGTGTAAAAAATGTACTCCACCATATTCACTACTAACGCTTAATTAAAAAGGTATTGACATCTAATTTACAAATTCGATGCTAAAATTTCGCTAGAATTCGTAGATTTATTTTAAAAAAAAGTTCTTTTTGCGTCCCGAAACAATGATTCATTTTTAAGTCCCCTAACTTACCACACATTACAATGGCAACGAAGGCTCAAAGTTATGACACTGTATCGCCCAGCCAATAGGCAGCCGATCTAAGTATCACGTGACAAGATCCACCATCATTACGGTTACTTTCTTATTCGCCGGCCATTTCGTCTGTGGTTCGAAGTGTGACAAGGTGTGTTAATTGTCGGTCCGCTGACTTACTGTGATATTTCGTAAGAAGTTTTGTCTTTTTATATTAATTTGTAGCTTTATAGATCCTTCTTAGCTCTAATATGGTGTAACAATATACTTTTTTGACATATTTTTGTGGATAATAACTAAAATTATTGATTTGACTTTAAATGTCTTCTGGGTCACCGTTCCCCCGGGTCACTTTTCTGGTGACCCAAGAGACTGTGATGGTGACTCAGGAGACTTTATCAATACGTTTTGATAAATATGCTTCTTTTCATGGATATATTAACTTTTTAATAGAAATTAGTAATAAATTATTACTATGTCTCTTTGAGACACTGACTATGAAGAGACTATTGAGCGAAACCAAGGCTCCGAAGTGTTCGCAAAGGACAAGTATTGGGTAAAGCCAGCTGAAAAACCTGAAACAGGAAGATGGCAGCATAACGTCGAGCAGAGCGGAGGTTTTAGGCGAGATCGAGAGGTTCTATGGACAGTTATACACTTCGATCGCAAAGCCCGATGACAGCTTGGTAGGAGATCCAAGAGCCAAGCTGTCCCGAAATTATACCGAAGATATCACGGACATCAGTCTGTACGAGATTAGGATGGCCCTGAAGCAGCTTAAGAACAACAAGGCGCCGGGCAAAGACGGAATCACTTCAGAGCTTCTGAGAGCGGGTGGAACACCGGTACTTAAAGTCCTCCAGAAGCTCTTTAATTCCGTCTTGTCCGAGGGCATAACGCCTGACCATAGACCACATCCATACGCTGCGGCAAGTTATACAGAAGACCGAAGAGTATAACTTGCCATTATGCTTAACGTTTGTAGACTATGAGAAAGACTTCGATTCGGTGCAAACATGGGCGGTGCTTGAGTCTCTTCAGCGATGCCATATTGACTATCGGTACATCGAAGTGTTGAAGTGTTTGTATAGTAACGCCACCATGGTCCGAGTACAGGAGCAGAGCACGAGGGCGATTCCATTGCGAAGAGGCGTAAAGCAGGGAGACGTTATCTCTCCGAAACTGTTTACTGCCGTAATGGAAGACGCCTTCAAGCTCCTGGAATGGGAAGGACTTGGCATCAACATCAACGGCGAATACATCACTCACCTTCGGTTTGCCGACGATATCGTAGTCATGGCAAAGTCGATGGAGGAACTCAGCATGATGCTCGATGACCTCAACCGAGTTTAACAACGGGTGGGCTTGAAAATGAACATGGACAAGACGAAACTTATGTAAAAAGCCAATGTTGTGCCCATCCCAGTCTCTGTTGGGAACTCGGTACTCGAAGTTGTTGACTCGTACATCTACCTAGGACAAGTAGTCCAATTGGGTAGGTCCAACTTCGAGAAAGAGGTCAACCGCCGAATCCAACTCAGTTGGGCAGCGTTCGGGAAACTACGTAATGTCTTTTCGTCCGACATAACTCAGTACCTCAAGACAAAAGTTTTTAATCAATGTGTGTTACCAGTGATGACTTACGGCTCCGAAACGTGGTCTTTCACTATCGGCCTCATCTCAAAACTCAAAGTCGCTCAACGAGCTATGGAGAGGGCTATGCTCGGAGTTTCTCTACGTGATCGAATCAGAAATTAGGAGATCCGTAGACGAACTAAAGTCACCGACATAGCCCACCGGATTAGCAAGCTGAAGTGGCAATGGGCAGGCCACATTGCACGCAGAGAAGATGGCCGATGGGGTCGAAAAGTTCTCGAGTGGAGACCACGGACTAGCAAGCGCAGCGTAGGACGTCCACCCACAAGACGGACAGACGACCTTGTTAAGGTCGCCGGAAGACGCTGGATGCGGGTCGCTTCCAACCGGCACGTATGGAGGTCCAAGGGGGAGGCCTATGTTCAGCAGTGGACGTCTTATGGCTGAGATGATGATGATGATGATGTCTCTTTGCTTATGAGCGGAAGTGGTCTAAAAACTTTGTGCAGACGCAGGTGCGTGAATTTGAAGCCAGGCGACGCACAGAGCTCGACGTTAAGCGTGACGAGCTAAAGGCCAGACCACCTGTGGCCATCACGTACAATTATATCGGAGGGGTGCTGACCTGCAGCGAATGTGGCCGCACATTTGCTGCAAAGATTGGCTACGTCAGTCACCTGAGAGCACACCAGCGACGCTCTCAGCTGTAGCATAGCAGTCGCTGTAGCCGAAAACGGCTAGGAGGAGGAGATGATGATGATGATTTTTGAGCCTTTATGTTATTATTTATTCCTTTTGAAAACTGCGTATTTGAAATTTGGATGAGGCGAGCTTTTCTTTAGCCACTTTGGCTGTCACTATATTTTTGATGTTGATTGTACTGATTGCTGAGAATCATTTACTTTGATTTTTGTTTAATTGTTTTGATTTCTGAGTGTTTTTAGACTGATTAGACTTACTGATAAGTTAAAATGTGAAAACAGAATGACAGAATGTCTCTTGAGTCACTAAATTTGTCTCTGGAGGAACCAAAAATGTCTCTTGGATAACTAAATTTGTCTCTGGGAAAACTACGATGTCCCAAAAAATTTTAGGCATGTTTTGCATTTTTCTGGAGAAGAGTGATTAATAAATGTTTTTAATTATAATTTTTTGATTATTTCGTAACATTAACATATTATTCCGATAGGTAGAATATGCATGGTTGCGGTATTTGAGTAATATAAAAACTTTTCGTACATTTTACGACATAAGTGACTCAGGCAGGAGACACTATTAGTTGATTTTAAGGAAAACCAAGAAGGGTCTCTTTAATTTTAAGTTAAAAGAAGCAAAGAGTTTATGCTCCTTTATATAATAGACGAATATGTATTTCGATTAAATGAAGTTTTATTTAATAAATCCCGGGTAACCCAGGGGACACGTTTTGAGACAGCACAACATATATAACACCAAAAGTTGTCAAAATAATAAAATTTGTGCGCGGCCCGTAATCGCATACAAAACTTTAAATGTTCTTGTACGCTAAATGTCTGAAAAATAATCATAATTAAAAGATTTATTTTTTCGAAAAAAATCTTTCTCCATGACATGAAATAGTTGATCGACCCAGATGATAAAAACATACAATCTAAGTCATAAATAAATAACCGAAAATAACCGTAATCGGTTATTCGAGTTTCCAATATTCGGTTATGAAATTTTGTCAAAATATTCGGTTATAACCGAATATTTCGGTTACGGTTATAACCGATTTGCATTCCCTAGTACCCGTATAAATTTAAAATAAAATTAGTAACACTCTAGAATAAATTTAAATTGAAGTTACTGACTAATTATAGGTAGTTTTTAACAAACCCTGTTAACAATTACTATGTAAGTACCTAGGTAGGTAGGTTAATTGAAAATAAGGGTTGGCAAAAAAAGTACCCTAAATTCGTTTTAGTATCTATAAGTATAACTTCGCTTTAATAGGCTACATTCCTACTAGTCAAATCAGCTTCTTTTTTAGAACTGTCAAAACAATTTGCTAATATGGAATTTATATGAAAACGAATGTAGTGACGTCACAGTCAACTCACCTACTTTTTATATTTCAATCCGATTTATTAAATAGAAATAGTGCTTAAAAATAACTGCTGTCTATGTTTTTCTAATTATTATCTGGTGCTTTATTCCGTGCACGGTGTGAAATAATTTATTTTAAGTAGAGGAAACATCCCTATTAAGGTACCATTATTAAGTAGGTACTTACCTAAAAATCATAATTTCACTTATAACTGTGTGAAGCTTGGGTATTACCGATTTTTTTACTTTAAGATTATTATCACGCATCTCTATTTTTCTTTTATTTCAATGGACACTTGGACATTTAGGTACCTAATTCCTTGGTAAATTTATTAAGTATTTTTTCTACTCCCGTACTTTTATTTGCCATTTAAAGGGTCGTACACGCACCTTTAGAACCCTACCTTATAGTTGTCAAGACAAGTCATTAGTCTATTCCCCAAAAAAAATTTGTGCATACACGCAGTATCTTTTTGACGATTTTACGATACTTCGTGTAATGACCACTTAAAAAATATTGAAGGAAATACAGTGTTGCCAACCTTTGTTGTATAGAATGAGACGAGAAATCATTCTGAATGTGCTGGAAATGTACCACAAATCGCTGATAGGTCAAAATTATATATTACCTTTTTATTATTTTTGTGTAATTTAATTTCTTTAATTCCTAATACTTAATTAACGGACTGTAAAAATAGGGTTCGGGTACTTAAGTAAATCATTTATTTTGCCATTAAGTAGGTAAGTAGGTAAGGTACCTACCACTATTAATTTTCTTTTGATATACCTATCTATGGGGCACACGGGCAGACGAATTGCCTAATGGTTAGCAATCGCCGTCGCCCATGGACACGCAAAACTAGACGGGTTGCAAGTACGTTGCTGGCATTTAAGACGAGCGTAGGCATCACGCTTGCCGTCCGAGGGGCCAAGTAAAGTCATAAGTCATAAAGTAATAATCGGCTTTACTCAAGCAAATCAAATCTTTAGCCTCAGAAACCTACACAGAAACCTAATAATTAAATCAAAACCTATGCAAAACTTGGGTAAGAAAAACCGGGCAAGTGCGAGTCGGACTCGCGCACGAAGGGTTCCGTACCATAACGCAAAAAAAAAACAAAAAAAAACGGTCACCCATCCAAGTACTGACCACTCCCGACGTTGCTTAACTTTGGTCAAAAATCACGTTTGTTGTATTGGAGCCCCATTTAAATCTTTATTTTATTCTGTTTTTAGTATTTGTTGTTATAGCGGCAACAGAAATACATCATCTGTGAAAATTTCAACTGTCTAGCTATCACGGTTCGTGAGATACAGCCTGGTGACAGACGGACGGACGGACGGACGGACAGCGAAGTCTTAGTAATAGGGTCCCGTTTTACCCTTTGGGTACGGAACCCTAAAAAAGTAGGTAGGGACCTACCTAAATACAGTCGATAGTTTAAATTTATGTCCCATTTTGTACATTGTCACTGTGAGTATGCGGTCTCTACGTCTCTAGCGTTCATATTGATTGCCAGTAGGTATACCTATTGCCACTGTGACAAGGTACAAAATGGGCCATAAATTAATACTTTCGACCGTATTACCCGTACCTATAGATCGTTTTTTTAGCATTAGAAAGAACTTCGCAGAAGTAAGCTTGTGGTTCCAAATCCGGCACTTTTAGCGGTAATAATTTGAAGTAAATTATATGTATTGACCATGCTACATTAGATAACTCAATAATTATTAACAATTAAAGAGCCTGATAAAAACTGCACGCTTGCTTCTGTAATAGAGTTCTTTCTAATGCTAAATCCCATATATAAGTGTTCCGTGAACAAAGTTTTGTACGGAACACAAAAAAACGAACTATAGTAAGTACTTACTTAATAATTCTCTCTTCATTAGATAAGTATTAATTCTTATTAGAAGTTTTTCTAGTTGGCAGACTTCTTGTACACCGTGCACCGTCAAAGATAAGTACATAGTCATATAGTTATCCTATTCTGATTTCATTTAGATATGGTGAGGTGACAAAAGTGGTAATATAATGAATTTAAGGTGTCAAATAATTATGCGAATCATTGGGACGTTTACCTTAGCTACCTACTCTCTCAATCATCATCATTCTCTTGCCCTTTCCCCATTCACTTGGGGTCGGCGCAGCATGTCTTTCTCTTTCACACCTCTCTGTCACCCGTCATCTCATCATTCACTTGCGTTCGTTTCATATCATCTCTCACACAGTCCATCCACCTTTTCCTCTCCTCGTACTTCCCTCCACATTCATTCGTAGTATCTTTCTCGTCACATGACTTTCATCCCTCCGCATCACATGCCCGTCCACGCTAGGGGATTTGCCCTTACTTTGCTACTCTCTCAATATTGGATTTAATATGAGGTGTCAGAAAACAGGTAACAATGTGAGAAAACATCCTGATTATTTATTTATCGTGTTATAATATAGCCGTAGTGCCCATGAAAATCTTGAACTGGATCAAACGACACCGCAAATCCACTTTTACGGGAGCACCGACTCGTTGGAGCGTCATGATCGCCTCATAAAACCGAGCTGAACGACTTGCGCTCGCCGCGCCGCCACGCGGTCCCGCACCCCGCCGCTAGATGGCGCTATACACAAACCACATCAGCTCGCTCGTAAAAATAAATTTTATTGTTATGATGAAAATAAAACGCTTGTCGTCAATTTAAACATCATCTTACTGTGTAATAAGATTTATTTTACGATTAACAAGTGTCTCGATGAATTTATATGTCCGAATGATGAATAAAGCCATAATATCGGGTTTTACGATCGTGTTATCGCGTTTCTATTGGCAGTTAGAGATGTTTATTTTTTAGATGTTATATAATAAGTATTATAGTGACGTTAAAGCTGAGTCACTCGCAGATAAAACTAGCAGTCTGTTTAGGCAATTGATTGTGATAATAATATACCTACTTAACAACGTAATGGGCCATTAACTTGTAAAATGTTATGATTTCACACTTTTGTCTCTAGGAGTGTGTTTGTTTTCATAAAAACATGTCTTAATTATTTGTTATGACTAATTGTAATTGATTCATAAAATCTACAACGACTACGACCATTAAAATATTTGTCGAGCTTGATACGTGAGTCTTTGAGACTGAGTTTTAGTGTCGCTATTGCATAGGAGATGGCAGCACTAACTCTTAACTTTAATTACATTAAGTGTAACTTTGTAAACAATCACTTTATTAATATTCTTAAAGTTCAGAAAAGTACAATGGGACTTACATTGATTTCATTTTCCAAATATCTTAAATAAACATGCGCGGACGGAACGTCAAATTATTTAGTTCAGACGTTATGCGATAGATGTCGCAACGCCACCGAACGTAGCTCTCAATATTGTTTTAGAGGGAATTAAAATTTACCTCGGGCAAATAAAACAACAAAACTTACAGTTTTAATTACAATTATGCCTACATGTAGTATTTTAAATTGCAATTGAGTGAAGCAATAAAAATAATTCTAAGAATAAAATTAAATAATGGTCCTTTGAAAAAACCGAACGGCACACTAGGTAGGTACCTACCTACCTACTCGTATGTATTAAGCGAGTCATACTTGCAAGCAATCATAAAATGACCGCAAGTAACTGAGGTGCAGGTTTCAATTCAATCAAACACATCAAGCTCGTATTCAAATGGCGCCTAGTTATCAATCAGCCACCAACAAGCCAATAAAAAGGCAAATTACACACATAAAACAAAACCACAACTGAGACAGAATCGCACGTGATCAAGACATAAACTATCGCTCCTTTATCTCTATTAAACATACTTTAAACAAGTCATTATTGACAATAAACGTCCGAAGAACGGCATAATAACAAACCACCGTAAACTTACCGATTTATATACTGCTGCAGTAAAAAACGGTGTAACAATGTATGGTATCGATAGACGGTTAATACGTTTCAGTGCGGTAGGTTTAGCCCCGCAGGCGTATACGAAATGTGCTCGAGTGTTTACGGAGTTCTACAAACGGTGCGATTCGAGTGACGTTTACGACCGTCCGTGTGGTAGTAAAAATCGTGTTTACGATGGGCGCGTGCGCCGCTCATGCGGGATTTGAATGCGCTTTTTTAATTTTTTGGGTGTCAAGGGTCGTGGGAATTAGGATTAGTGGACATCGTGAATGGGGCTTTAAGTATCCAAAACGAAGTTCTTTGAGATAGGTAAGTACCTGGTGAAGTTTTTGGGTAAATAGGTCACAAGTGTAATCGGAAAAGTTAATACTAACTACGTATATTTCCAGCAAGCGTTTCAAGGGTCATATGAAATTAGATAGGCCACTACATACTGCCAATCTTGCAAGCAATATCCCATCTTAGAACAAAACTAGAAACAGAGTAAATCTGTGCTGGCGCTATCTATTAAAACCTTCGACAGTCACCAACCCCATTAAAAAAACAACAAATACATATTTAGTTGTGAACGTGTTTGTTTATCCTTTATATACGTAAGGCAGATTTTTTGGGAAATTATCTCGTCGATTCAGTTCCGTGTTGCATGGTCTTTCTCACAATAAAATCAACTTAAAGATAATAAAATCCAACGATACTATCAGTCGAATATAAGTAGCTACTAGTCAGAGAAATGTCTTCTTCACACGTTTATAAAGGGTAAGTTGTTGGCGAATTTTGAATTCAATTCCCTCAGTTTATTTTACGATTGGGTTTGTGGGTCAATTCAATTCAGAAAGGACTCACGCTATATGATGTATTTTAAATAGGTAGGTTGATGAGATCTATGTTTAGGTCTAAAATTAGGCTCATAGTAAATTGGGTCTATTGATGTAAGTAGGTAGAGAAGTCATTTGATGTTTCTAAGATTATTTTACATTTACCTACTTTAAGTTTTAGTTAGAATGCCGATCATACAGTACCTACTTCGTCTGCCCCTCAGACTACCTGTATGCTACTATAGGTAGGTACCATAAGTAAAAGTAGTGACAACCAAAAAACGGAAACCTGCTGCTTGTGTTAATTTTTTTACCTACCTATAGAAAACCTCTGAGAGCTCAAGTTGCTTAACCATATGGGACTATAGGGATATTTTACAGGATTTTCGAATGGCCCATTAGAAAATTAAGTTGTAGGTAAGTAGTTGATTTAAGTCAGACCATATTCACTTCTTATAATTTTGGATCATGACCTCAAAATCTCCCAGTAGGTATAATGAGTTTATATTTTTTTCAGATTAGGTCTACCATCGCCCACACTGTTAACTGTCCATCGATGGCCCTTATGCCTTTTGTAATAAGGTCCACCGATGGACAGAGTTAACAGTGTTGCTGTGTGTACTCCAAATACTGACTATTACAGATTCAATCGAACGAACGAACCCTTGAAGATGAGATTCCGAAACGTACTAGATCCATTCTAGATACGTTATAGTTTATATATCAACTAGTTCTCTTTTGCAGCGCAATTCGGGCAACCAATGTCACTTTTACGTTAGATAGAGTAAGATATCTATTAGATGTGAATTGGATCTCTAAGTCATATCCTGTGGAAATCGTTCAAGAGTATCTCCAGAATCGCTCAAATGTAAAATTTGACAGGTTATCTTAAACATATCGTTATCGTATCTTGGTGAGGTCTAAATGATCTAGTAGATGTCTATTTCAAAATCCGAATCGGGCCCTAAGTTTTAGTATTAGTTCAAGCCCGCTGTTGGTCATCCTTTCTTTATTCCATGCGATGGGCCGCCATCTATTTCGGTTCTCGGCAGCATAAGCTTCGACATCTTCAATGTTGAATAATACCACCCAATATAATACTTTATATTGACCCTGTTACCAAATAAATGCTCGAATTGCAGTTGCCAAGGAGCTATAGCTAGTGAGAGACACAATAAATCTCATACTTACTTAACCTGCCTGTCTGCTCTGCCATCCGAATATCACCATTATTTGTATATATAATTTAATTCGGTTCTCGGCAGCATAAGCTTCGACATCTTCAATGTTGAATTATACCACCCAATATAATACTTATATTGAGCCTATTACCAAATAAATGCCCGAATTGAGACACAATAAATCTCATACCTACTTAACCTGCCTGTCTGCTCTGCCATCCGAATATCACCATTATTTTTATAATTTTACCTACCCGCTGTACTTAGGGTTGCCAGATCGAAAGGCGCTATTATCGGGAAACAATATCAATTTTTCGGGATTTTGGGACTTAGGTCGGGAAAAAAAATACATTCAAATTAAAGTAATTGTATTAAAAACAACGATATTTTACATTATTGGCACTACGTCAGCTCGCTTGCTCGACGACAGTTCAGAACTTGAAATTGTTGTTTTATAACGTGAAACGTGAAGCTGTTTTTCGGGACAGTTTACACTTTGTCGGGAATCGGGAACACATGCTAAAAATCGGGAGAATCCCACCAAATCCCGACCATCTGGCAACCCTAGCTGTACTAAATAAGAGTGTAGGCATGTACATGCCTACAGTACATAGGTACATAGCTGGAGGACTTGGTAATGTAATGTATATTCTTGGGGGTTCGACGAGTGGGTACATCTGATTGAAACAGAAAATTTATTTCGTAGTTAGCCAGTGGATGGGGGAGGCCATATCCTAGGGCCTAGCAGTAACAGTGGTTGACTTCCGGCTGATATGGTGATGATGAATTTAAGGTAAATATTATATGAGTACCTATTTAACTTACTGGCGCAATGACCTGAGGTAGCTTATTTTCAGTTTCATTCAATTATTGCGCTTTGTGATCATCATTCTCTTGCCCTTGTCCCATTCACTTGGGGTCGGCGCAGCATGTCTTTCTCTTCCACACCTCTCTGTCGCCCGTCATTTCATCATTCACTTGCGTTCGTTTCATATCATCTCTCACACAGTCCATCCACCTTTTCTTCGGTTTTCCTTTCCTCGTACTTCCCTCCACATTCATTCGTAATACCTTTCTCGTCACATGAGATTCATCTCTTCGCATCACATGCCCGTATCACGCTAGCCCTTACTTTTTCGATTTGTGTTGCACAATATTACGGTCTTAAAATTAGGAACCTACAGTCTAAAGGTTAATTTTGCTCGTTTGCTTTACACACTACTTTGCTGGACCCGGCCA
Organism: Cydia fagiglandana; assembly: GCF_963556715.1. Taxonomy (NCBI): domain Eukaryota; kingdom Metazoa; phylum Arthropoda; class Insecta; order Lepidoptera; family Tortricidae; genus Cydia; species Cydia fagiglandana. The sequence goes on along the minus strand of NC_085933.1, from coordinate 7,099,072 downwards.
GCTCCAAGCCTCCAGCGATATTCAGGACTCAGGTCTACCACTACCAGAATAGTCCGCAGACAGACAGTCCACTAAGTAGTCGATTAGCCCGAATACGCTATTTTCTTCAACCCACTGCGGCTGAGCAAATGGAGCAACGGGCTCTTGGGTCCCAGCAAACATTTTAAGTATTTTTTCCTAGGCTCGAAGAAGATTTTTCCAATTTAAGTGAAAATGACGTCCTAAGTCACCAATTATTTTACGTATTGTACACTTTTACTTCCAAGTCAAAATATAGGGATAATAAAACGTAAATTTCACTTCATAAATACACCATGAAGTCAGGGACTTAGGGGTTGAAAATAAGGCAAAATATTAGGTAAAATTAACCTTAAACCCTGACCAATAGGTCAAATCTACTAATAAGGTATTTTAGGTGTATTTGCGACGTAATTATTACTTATACGGGGACTATGAAGTCACGGACTTAATGGTTGAAAATAAGTCCTATTACTAGGTAAAATTAACTTCGTACCCTGACCAATAGGTCAAATATACTAATAAGGCCTTTTAGGTGTATATGCGACGTAATTATTTCTTATACGGAGACCATGAAGTCAGGGACTTTATGGTTGAAAATCTGTCGAAATATTAGGTAATATTAACTTCGAACCCTGACCAATAGGTCAAATGTACTAATAAGGCATTTTAGGTGTATATGCGACGTAATTATTTCTTATACGGGGACCATGAAGTCAGGGACTTAATGGTTGAAAATAAGTCGAAATATTAGGTAAAATTAACTGCAAAGTCTGACCAATAGGTCAAATGTACTAATAAGACATTTTAGGTGTATTTGCGACGTAATTATTTCTTATACGGAGACCTTTAGGTCGTCGATTTTATGTCGATTTAGCTACTAATTTTAGGTAAATGTTACTTAAAATAGATACCAAATTGCGACCATATAGTTAAAATCACTTGTAAAGTACTATCAATACCATAAGGTTGTGCCGCCATTTTCTTTCATTATAACGAGATGCTAAATATGAAATTGCATAACTTAAGTTGTTATATCTTGAATGGTGCCATCGCACGGTACTTCATTGTGCTAATATTCAAAATAAAACAATATTTTTGATCAAGTCAATACACTCACACACACAAATATTCAATTACAACACTCAATTACAAGCAAATATATGCATTTTGATTTTATAAAATGTTGAAAACTTAAATATTTCAAAAGCCCATCGATAGTTTTGTATGTAAACCTAACATACTGCACGAAAAAATTTTCTGTGCACTAGATTTCATCGTTCTTCATCAGCGTAATCGGCCTAAATTATTTTACATGACTTAGTGGCCGCCATTATCATTGCACAACTTAAAGTTGTTTTCTTGTTAGACATTTTGTTTCTGAGTGAAAAGAATATATAAGCGTAAAATGTTTGTGTCTCTTTTTCTCTTCATCGCGTCTCATCTAAATATTGCCTCGCAGAGTAATTATATGGATAAAAATATGTCGCCATCACGTCTAAAGGTGGTAAAGAATACCAAATTAGTACATTTTCACTACGCGGCACGTCGTGGCGACGTCGAATCTACATCGGAAACATGACCTAGTGTTGACCTAATGGTTGTAATCACTAATTTACCGTCAATAAATACGTCGCCGGCACGTGCGTTTTTTCCCCATTTATGTCGCCGGCACGTGCCCACGACGTCGATTCGACGTGCCTCATTTTGGTCTCCTAAATTGTGCGACCTAAAATAGGTGCCTTTTTCGGAATATCGACCAAAAATGTTTGCTGGGGTGTTACCTCCTGTGGTGGTACCATTATCGCATTTTTATCACTTCTCATGGCATGCGTCACTTTCGCACTTAGATACTTGTTAGATCGTGACAGACATGATGGTAGATGATAAAAAACCGATCATCTTAGCCCTACAGGTCCCAAATTTTTGTTAAATTAAAACGAAAGTCGAGGGCCCGTGCGAAATCTCCTTTTCATACAAACGTAGTTCTTATTTTCCCCTCTGGATATTAACATTAATGAAAATATTTTAATACAATTTCTTTTATGTAAGTATTATATCAACTACAGCCATGCCAGCCAACCTAGGGGATGTTTGATTTTATTTGAATTTTTAATTATTAATAAATAAGAGTTAGGAGCATGTAAAAATTTGTATGAAATCTGTTTTTCGCTCCTAATTTTTATAACAATCACAAAATTGAAAAAAGTCAGACGTAGGGACATAGCTTTGGTTAATTTAAATGAAATTATGTAAAATGTATTTTCCATAATGTCAATATCCAGAGGAAAATGGGGACTACGTTTGTATGGAGAAGCGGCCGAACCCTTTCCTCTCATTTATTATCACTATCAGGCAACTAAGGCCATACATATGTACATACCTACCTTATAAACGTCGCGTGTAGTGTTAAATAAATAAGTATATGCCCTGTCCTACTCTCTATGGGGTAGGGTTTTTGACCTTAGATTCTTTGAGATTAGTTCTTTTCACACTCTAAAAAATGAAGACCAACTAAGAGCAGTTTCTTCTTAGTTGACGTTAAGTTAATTACAACAATTACGATCTTATATAAATCAATGAAAGCTGATTACTTAAAACAATAAGTGTATCTGTGATTGAACTAATAAAGTAGGTATTGATTAATCCTAACAATTGTATACCTTGCATCTATTATTAACTTGTTGACATAATTATGTAACGTAGGTTGATTCAATAAATATCAAGCTTAGTTGATCTTACTAGGGTCAATTAGTTACCATAATTCTTTTTCATGTATATATTGAACAAGATCTTAGTTGGCTCAGTTACATAGCAATAGTAAGATCAATCAGAATTACCTTATTTGAAATGTCGAAGTCCTTGTTATAGTCCATGGGCCAGCTGGTCAAATTTTTGAAAATGGTATAAATTGGGGGTACCAAGTTTCCTTTTCACAGTAGTTAGATAGGCTTATTATGATGTTAAAAAACCATGATTGCCATCTCAAAATGGTAGCTAACAAAAATGGCCGCCAATCCAAGATGGCGGATATTGAGTTTAAAAAATCAACCGTAACTCGAGAAGTATTCGTCCGATTTCATTGCAATTTTTTTTAAACAAAAGCTCTAAATGTGAGCTTAAAATCATGTTCCTATATTATATCGATAAAGTCAACTGTTAATTAGTAATTAAAGAAATATTGTAAATTTTCTTATTTTTTTGTGATACTTTTTTTTTAAATTGAGTTTTTACAAAATATCTTGTACATTACAAAAAAGTTTTAAATGAGGCAAAATAGTGTATTAAATTAACTTTAATTTGACGCACAATTTGTATGGGACTGATGACTGAAACACATGGAAACATGAATTTAATTTTACTTCTGTTTAAATTCACCGTTGACTAAATAACTGCGTACAGAACAACAAGCGTCAGATGAAGTTGTAGAGTACAAAAATGATATTTTTAGTATAATTTAATAATTTATAATAATAGTAGCAGGGCTCGGAAACCGTTTTATTTTTCAAACCCGTTTCGTTCATAAACCCCGGAACGAAAAGGATTTCGTTTCGGTTACCAGTTAAAAAACTGTTCTATTGAGATACCGTTGATATGCGTTCGCCTTTCGTTTTTGTGGAACTAAATTAACCGATTAAATTGAAAATGTCGAAGTAAGATAGGTAGAAAATCTCTTTCACAACATGACAACGAGGTTAACTGATAGTCTCCGAAAACCGACAGTAACCGTAACCGGTGTTATATCGTTCCCCGCGAACCATAAAATTCCGTTCCCCTTCTTACCAGTTAGAAGTAATTTTGTAGTTTGCGTTCCATGATGAATGATATAATGAGGTTTTAAAACGATATTAACAGGTATTTTGATACCGCCTACGGAACCTGAATAGTAGTATGATAGTAATATTGGTTTTGATTTGTTCCAAGTAAAAACTGGTATTCGGTATAAATAGAAATGTCTTCAGTGAAAATGTGTTCGGCTATAAATAAAGTGAACTAGATATGTGTAAAATATGTGGCGAGATAGGCCCTAAATGACGGACAATCTTGGGCATTGTTATTTAATGCAGCATTAATAAGGAGTTTTGAGGATATTACTAACCGACGTGATATACCGGATGAATTGTTAGGTATACACTGTGAAATATCACTGCCAATATAGAGTCCATTTCACCAATATCACGTCTTTAATAAAATTACAGACAAAAAGACTCCCTACGCTCGTGGTTCGAAAAATGGAATCTTGAGCGTAGCGAGGTTTTCACCACACCAACACGAGGAAAATACTAACTGTAAAATATCAAACAAAATCAAAGCGATTCGATTCAAAATGAATGTTATAAAATCTTTATCATTCAAAATCATCATTTAAAAGTCAATTTTACCAGCAAACATAAGAAAACAACTCAAAATTTGCATTTGATTATTTTGTCTCACATGTGAATAAAATGCAACTATCTTATCAGCTTTGGAACAATCAAGAGAGTCTTTATCAGCTAGTGTGGTGATGATATTGTAACTGAAGAAACATGTTATCATAAACCCAAGAGTCTTCTTCTTCCTCGCGTTATCCCGGCATTTTGCCACGGCTCATAGGGGCCTGGGGTCCGCTTGACAACTAATAAACCCAAGAGTAAAATCTCAAAATTCTGTATTTACTTGCGAAACGTATTTCTTACTTAATAGAGGATGTCGTTAGCGTAACAGATTCTTCAAAGATACCATATCAGATACCTTGGCGTGGTCGTGGACGAAAAACTTGATTTCCGAGAGCACGTCAATACAACAGCAAACCGCGTCCGGAAGTTAATTTATGTATTTAGAAACTTACGTAATGCAGCAGGCATAGATTTGCTAAGATCAATATACGTAAGCATATGTCAATCTGTGCTGACCTATTGTATTTCCACCTGGGGGGGAGCTGTAAAAACAAACATGATAACCCTAGAAAGATCTCAAAGAGCAGTCTTGAAGACCATACTAAAAAAAGGAATCAGGTATCCGACTACTTGCGTATACAAAGATATGAACGTCCTCAGCGTGCGGGCTCTATTCATTATGCGCGCAACGCTAAAGACCCACGCAGAAGTTCTGAGGTCTCCCAATTATACCAATCTGCTAGAGAAACGTATATTCAGAATCGCCTTACCACAATATATAACAATTTTTGCCAGAAGGTTTAGCTCGCATCTTCACCCGTTCATCTACAATAAAGTAAGCAGCAAACTGGAAATCAAAAACCTTACCGTCAAACAATTAAAAACTAGACTTCACGAATGGCTAAGCACTCTAACCTATGATGAAACCGAGAGCCTTCTGAAAGGAATTTAATTCTCTGGTTCTAACACTCATTCTCTCACACACACACACACACACACACGCATAAATAATAAAGGAAGTTTAATATATATACATATAAATATATAAATTACATTCTATGATTTTCTTTTCCTAAAGTTAAATAGCCTCTGTATCTCTATTTCTTTACCTTGGACTAGTTTAATATTTAGATTTAGCTTAGTATAAGTAAAATACATTGCTTTCTGTACCAATTCGCGCCTATGTATTTGTAACTCGGATGTAAGCTGGTTTCCTACAGGACAGGCATCGCCTAGTGTAGGAATCAGGCCAACTACAGGAAAGGCACTCCTTATTCTTTCAAATTCTATACCTGTACAGTGCATTAACATAAGTTTTGTGTATAACTAACCTGAATTTGTAAAGATGAATAAATATGTTTTATATGTTTTTTTATATGTTTTTTTATATTTTCTTAAATATAACTTAAGTAAAGAGTTTTCATCCGGTACCTACCTATATCACGTCGTTTAGTAATAGACTCTAGTGGACTCTAGACTGGTATACAATGGTGTCCAAGCTCTGAACCAGTTTGGAAGGCAAAACAGAGTGCAACTGGTATGGATGCCAGGGCACGAGGGATTCATAGGCAATGAAAATGCAGATGAACTTGCCAGAGCTGGATCTGTAAGTAACCTTATAGGTCCGGAACGATTTGTGGGGCTCTCACAGGGAACCATCATAACGCTAAAGACCATCTAAGATCAAACATCGGGAAGAATGGGACAGTCTGACGGGTCTAAAGCACGCAAAGCTCTTTATGCAAGGAGTAGACTCCGGTTGGAGCAAAAAGCTTTGGAAGCTTAGCAAAAGACAAAAGACAAATCATAACAAGGGTGTTTACAGGCCATTACGGGGTCAAAGGAATTCTGGCCAAGATGGGACACTCTGACAACACCGATTGGCGTATGTGTGGCGAAGAGAGACAGTAAAACACCTAATTTGTGAATGTTACGCCCTCGCCAGACAAAGAATGAAGGACTTTGGAGCAGGATATCTTGAACCAAAGGACTTTAAAACGCTAACCAGGAGCTCCATCATCCGGCACATGGATATGGTGGGAAAAGCTCTTGAATAGTTGACGGATCTTTTCTAGGGGGTAACTACGCAAAAGATCCCTATGGATCGAAGTGTATCCAAACAAGGGCCCCCGAAAACAATAAGATAAGAATAGACTCAAAATTCCTTATTAATGCTGCATTAAAATTGAATAATGCCTACAGTCCACCTTTTTGGGGGTGTACTTTACAAAATCGTCCTATTTCGCTACATATTATACAAATATCTAGTTAACTTAATAATAGCCGAAAAGATTTTCACTGAATAACTAGTTTTTAGCTAATTAATGTTACTAACGGTTAAACGCGATTAAATTTTTATTTTTTACCTTTTTCCGACGTTTCAATGAATAATGAAATTTAATTGCGTTAGATCTGTTAGTAACATTAATTATGTGTACAAAACGCAAGATTTTAACATAGTTTTTACTTGTAACAAATAAAACTAATAATACTATCATTCTAATATTATTATAATCAATTGCTAAAGTTATTAAAATATACTAAAAACATGATTTCTGTACAATACAACATCTATCCGAAGCTTTTTGTTTTGTACGTAGTGATTTAGTCGACGGTGAATTTCAACGGAAGTAAAACCAAATTCACTTTTCCATGAGTTTTCAGTCATCAGTCCCATACAAATTGTACGTCAAATTAAAGTTAATTTAATAAACTATTTTGCCTAATTTAAAACTTTTTTGTAATGTACGAGATGTTTTGTGAAAACTTAATTTAAAAAAAAGTATCACAAAAAAATGAGTTTTTTTTCAATATTTCTTTAATTACTACTTAATGGTTGACTTTATCGATATAATATATAGACATAATTTTAAGCTCACTTATAGAGCTTTGATAAAAAAAAACAGCAACGAAATCGGACGTATATTTCTCGAATTATGGTTGATTTCTTAAAACTCAATATCCGCCATCTTGGATTGGCGGCCATTTTTGTTAGCTACCATTTTGAGATGGCAATCATGGTTTTTTAACATCATAATAAGCCTATCTAACTGCTGTGTAAAGGAAACTTAGTACCCCCAAATTATACCGAAATCTTGCCTGGCCCATGGACTATTAGGCTCGTATGGAATCAAGATGCTTGATTACGACTGTCAAAATATTGATAGGGCCAACCAAATTTTTTTTAGAGTGCACCAATTATTTTCAGGTGAACTAATTATAACTACATTTCTTAACTTACCGGAATTTTAGTCACCTTTTTGTATATTTTTTGCTCGATTTTTTTCTGCTCTATACCTACAACACAACCGAGGTTTACCTACATATGTGAGGTATGAGAGGTAAAAAAAAACTTTCAATATTGGAACAAAATAATAGTTTATACTTATAGGAAGTTGAATAGTTTATACAGTTAGGAAAAGATCGCTGAGTGGTTTTGATGACCATAGTTCAGATGCCATTGCGTTTTTGTGGTAACGGGACTGTCCAAAGTTAGCTCCACACACCTTGCAATAAATTTTAGTGAACAGCAAAAAAATGTAGGTACATATATATATATCTATGGTGGCCTTTGGATAATTAATGTACCCATTTATTGACCTAGCAATATGTAGGTACATTAATTATACAAAGGCCACCATTTTGCCATTTAAAAGGTATTCGTGCCTTTTTAGTTGCAGGTTCAGTGAATTAAATAAAATACGCGTAGCCTTTTTGGGCATTTAAATAAATAATTCAACACTTATTGAGACAAGCCGTTGCCGCCAGAGCAAATTACCTATTATGTACCTGCTTTTTTTTTAACCAAACTAAAAGGTTATAAGTATGGAGGACATTTCTCTTTCGTTAAGCTCTTTCTTATTCCATATTACAGTAGCGTTTAGCATGTCTCAATAGACCAGCATCCCTGGCGAAGACCGGCTACTCATGCCATAGATGTAATCATAGTAAAGTGACCAATTACCGGCTTGAAATAATCCCCGCTGCACATCCCGTCCTTTTTATCGGCAAATATTTGTTTAAAAGGTGACTGCAATAAAAATGCGAGTCTCTGAGCAGGCCGCGTACCGCCATTTATTCGTTTGATGACTTCATTTGGACGCGCCGAGTGCTGTAGCGATAATGCGCTATTGTTTACCCTTCGATAGTGCGCCCTACGCTGCACGCGCCACGACAGACAGAGACGACCATATTTCCACGAGCCCCGACCGCGCGTCTAAGCGGTTCACAGATAACAATCTCTCTCGCTCGCGCGAGCCAAAATGCCACTCGCGCGAGCGTAACAGCGCATCCACTCGTAAAAACAGGTAGTAGAAGAAATAATAATCATCTTTACGACTTCTCACTCTATTCAGCACCTTGTTACGATACTGCGCGCTCATTGTGGCCCGACCGAGAAGTGGTTGTAAAATCTTTTCTTTACTACCCGTTTCACTAATTGTACCTTTATGAGTTTACGACTTTTGCGGCTACTCGATAGTAGTAAAGTCACTTAGAGGCTTTTGTGGAGGGTTTTTTGCGTTTTTAAGTGCTTGGGTCGGTGTTTAGGAGAATAAAAGTCAAATAAACTTAAGTAGCCACTTTGGTTACAGCTTCCGCTCCTATGATTTAGTGGCTCGCGACTCGTTAGTTACATTGTAACGCAAACGTTTATTTTTATGTGTAGTTGATTGTCTAATTATAGGTTGCAATACTTGCAATCAATAAAAGCGCTATAGTTTTTCAAGCGACCACGTGCGTTCAGTAGGAGTGATAAGAAAGGGAAAAGAGAGCGTAACTGATAATATTTAATAGTCATTAGCGAAAAGGGGACGGCGCAATATACGGTGTTGGTCGCGGCTCGCTCGGAAGGCAGGCGCGGCGGCGTGGCTCGCCGGCGCTTCAGTCAGTAGCTTGCGAGAGCCGGGTCGCGCCGCTACAGTGAACGCTCGCTCGCTCAAACACGGCCCGAAACTTCGCTCGCGACGCACGCCTCCCGCGTCTCGCACGCTCCAAAATAAAGCACCCACCACGTGATCGCGCTCGCTGTCAACCTCTTAAAAACTCGTAAAACCCGCGGCACGCGCTACCGAGTCGTAAAATAATCGTAAAAAGTAAACACACATCAACTCGTTTATCGCCAACGAGGCCCATTATGACGCTCGAGTGACGTATAGGCGTGTAACGACGACAATTAAATTATCGAAAATTAATTTCGGATTTTAGGAGTGACATTGGCGGAGGTCGCGTTATCACGGCGATGACATAAGTGTTTCTAACTGAGTGACGATAGTGATTGCGAAGATGAACTCTTACTTTGAGCAGGGTGGTTTTTACGGGGCGCACGGAGTGCACCAGGGGGGTGGCGGCAGCGACCAGTACAGAGGGTTTCCGTTGGGTCTGACGTACGCCCAGCCGCACGGGTTGCACCAGCCGAGACCGCAAGATTCCCCTTACGATGCGTCAGTGGCGGCAGCATGTAAGCTGTACGCGGGAGAGCAGCAGTACGCCAAGGCGGATTGTTCGAAGACCGGAGGGGACCAGCAGAACGGTTACGGCGGCAAGGAGGGCTGGGGCTCGGGTCTGGGCGCGCTCGTGCGGCCCGCGGCCTGCACCCCGGAGGCCCGGTACAGCGAGTCGTCGAGCCCGGGCCGCGCGCTGCCGTGGGGCAACCAGTGCGCGCTGCCGGGCGCCGCCGCGGCCGCCGCGCAACCCGTCCAGCACCAACCCACCAACCACACCTTCTACCCTTGGATGGCCATTGCAGGTCAGTCTCACTCACTAACTCATAAAATTAAACTCTTCATCTCTATTAGAAAATCTTCCAAAATTGATGACTATTAAAAATTATAAATTATATATGTAAAATCGTAAATAAATTAGTAACTTTCAATAATTAATCATTGACTCGACCGCATACCATATAGGTCGATCTTCAAAGTAAAAGCGCTAAAATGGCGCTTCCCGAAAGCCTCTATGGGCCGTGCGTGAATCTCGTAGGAATCCAATAAGAGCGGGCTATCAGGTGGTAGTGGCCGATTTCTCGACTCAAGTGTCAATAAAACGCACATAAAACGAACGACCCTCGTCAGTTTTATTGATGCGACAGATTTGAGACTTAAGTGTCGTTTATAATCTTAAGCCATTGACGTCGACCTCAACCAATTAGACCCCATAAAAGAATTCTGATCGACGATAAAACAATAAAATTAAATTTGAATGGGTCATTATTAATTCGCACCTACTTAAACGTTTATATATGCACGTTTTTTGGCGTGAGTAAGTAACCAATTAAATAAATAAGATTTTATTTGCGATGATGAGTTTGTTTTAAGTATGAATTAATTGATGAAACAACATCATAAATTGATTGCATAGTTGAGATTATTTTTTTCAACTACATACATATTCGGCACATTGTTTCTATTCGAGAGATGCGTTATTTTAAAAATAGGTACAATAAATTGAATTAATTATTACGTGACTTAGTTACCTATTTAATTTTTTTAAGCGTGAATAATGGTATCATTATTTATTTAACATACGATAATTACATTATGTTACGATACAAAATAATAAAAATAGACTATAAATAAACTTAAAATTAATAATATAAACTTAAAAATAAGGGTCGTATTTAAGTTTACGAAATTCCAAAAACATTTCTAACTTATCATTAATATAATAGTATTTAGGTACATTTTAATTATAATAATATCATAGAAATCATAACACCTTAAACAATTAAATTTTACATTAATAAATACAGAGATTCGTCTAATCTAACTGAATTAGGTCTGTAATCTGAGTAGCCTTTTTTCGAATCTGTCCAGCCAGTAGTCTAATCTGACTGAATTAGGTCTGTAATGTGAGCCTTTTTTCGAATCTGTCCAGCCAGTAAATTCTATGTTAAGTAACTGACGAGTAGCTATTATCTTTATCTATTGTATTAACTAAAAAAATTTAATAATTGGAAACTACACATTTGTCAATTATTCTGTTGATATACCGGGTGTGGTCTGTAACACGAGCAAATAATTAAAACATAGATTGTACTCCTCAAACGGTGACACTTTTGTTCAACAAGTTTTAGAAATTATGAAGTAGGTATTTAGGCTCGCTATTTTTTCATACAAAATAAATATTATTTTCAATGGACGCCATCGCCACGCCATATCATTATGATTGACGTTGCTTGTCATGCCTTAAACATAACAAAATTCGCAATACATTGCGTCTTAGAATAAACTTTAAAGTGTATTAAAAATCAAACCAAAAGTTATTTTTAAAAGTCGCAGAACAAATGTTGGTCAGTATGAGGAGTACAGCCTACAGTTTAATTTTTTGCTCATATTACAGGCCACACCCGGTATTGCTTTTTACTAAGTTAACAAAAATATTTAATGTGTGGTTTTATGATACGTATGTAATCTTATTATAATCCATAAAAACTAAGAGCATAAATTTAATCCATTTTCCGATCCGATATCCACTCCGGCAATGCTACGAAAATCGAATAAGATGTGCTACGCGTCCGATACAGTGCTACGCCGTAGCGTACTACACATCACAGTTCATCACAATATGTTATGTCAGCGTAGTGCAAGTGCAATTGGTTGGATCCTTTTGTGAAAATTGCACGATCTTAAAAATACGTAAAAAAAAACTTTAATTAAATCATTAAGTATATTAAAATGAGATAAATTGTTACCTTTGGTTAGTTTACTGTGTACATATTGCAACCGCCTATTTTTTTAAAGCAATTAAATTAATTTGTAGACCGATAAAACTGGTTTCTTGTTTAGGTAAACAACTTGTTCAATAATAACAGAGTGAAGTCGCTCATTAAGAAATGTTAGTAATACCACTATTTTGTATAATTATTTACACGTTTAAATTTACTTACAAATCATGAAACATTTAGTTCACCGGTATATGATAGCGAAATATTTACAGGTTTTAATTTACTTACATAATCATTGTTTGGTGCTCTAGTATGATAGCGAAAACTAGCGATATTAAAATACTTAGGTAATTATAAAATAAGCTGACGTAGCATAATTTGTGTTGCTTACTAAGACAAAAAATTTTTTTTAGGTAACGGTTTTACTGCCGTATTTACGTGTACAATGAGTTACATTAACTGGTTTCGTCATTAAATTAGCTTATTATTAATATTTATACTGCCTAATACAAAAATGATACAGTAATTCACCAAAATCTAAAAAATTGCCATAAGACAAAAATAGTTCACACTGAAAATGTTAAATCATTTAAGTACCTACCTACCTACTTATAAAATGTCAATTGTAAATTTTCCTTTATATAGAATTACCTACTTAATTTTGTATTTAATGCATACAATTAAAAAAAACAGCAAAAATATGAAAACAATCTGTTTTGCATTTCATTCGTCAGTAATACTAACAGCGTAAAAAGCATTGTTCTACCAAGTTAAAACTCGAAGCGTCATTTTAGTGGCCCGCGTTATGGCGGGAGCGCGCGCGCCGGGTCGACGACCCGATCTAGTTTGGGAGCATTATTATTAACTTGAGTGCCACTGACCATCGACAAATACTCATAAGATATCTTTTCTTCAGGAAGCGTACAAAAAATCGACAAGTACCCACGCAAAATAATATTAAAAAAACTCATCCCGCAATCTGTCAGATTCGAGTTTAGAATGCTAATGAGAACACCACATGATGTCTATCGAGATTGGATTTACAAGGAGGCTCATAACTTTCATTCTGATTAGTCGAATATTATTAGTTCGAAAAGGATCCTAATTAGATATTTTTAAATGTTATCGAACTGCAAAGTTTAAGGCGGTCGAGTAAGACTCGAGTCGTATTAGAATCCGAGATCGGAATCCCATTAATCTCGAGTCTAGCACTACCACGTAAACGCACGCATAATTAATGCGACGCGCGTGTGGTCCCGGTTCTCATAACTCATGCGACTTGATAAAATTAAGTAACACGACCTAAAAAAATAATAAAACAAAAATAAGTAGTCGGTCTGTCGGCCGTATTTCATTCGGGGTGCACGCAATGGGCCCGCGAAAACAATACAAGGACGCGGCCGAACCGTGCCCGGCCGTGCAACCTCCGACACGAGCGCCCGGGGTCAGTGCAGGCTCTACGAGCTAAATAACGGAATAAAAAACTATTCTAAAAAAAAAAGAAAAAAATATAATCAATTTAATAGAGTCGTCCAAAAATAAATTGACATTTTTTTTACTGATATTCTGATAATTTTAACAAATATTTGCGTTTGTGTATCAAACCCAAAGTATTTTTATGGTTTACGTTTTGTTTCAGTTATTAAATTATTGTAATTTTTTTTTAGTGAGATTTCGTAAAAGGCGTGTAAGTAAGTGAAAAAGGTACTCATTCCTAAAAATAAATAAACCTATTTTTGGGCCGCACAATTGTTGGTTTTAGAGTACCTACTTAAATTTAATCATATTGTTGTTTTAAGAAAAAGAGCTGGTGACCGAAGAGCTGGCGGCTACCTCGCACAACGTATCAGTATTGCGATACAGCGGGGAAATGCCGCCAGCATCCTTGGTTTGGTACAATGCCTCAGGGGCCTATTTTAGATTTAAGCTAGTTATTAATTTCGTTTAGTTGTACCACTGTATATATATTGTTTGTAAAAAAAAAAAAGATCCTCTAAGATGTTTTCTAGGTCTATATGCGTATTGAAATATTTAAATATAGGTATGTAAAGTATCGAAATGTAAAAAAGTACAATAATAATATTTTATTTTACAATACTTAACTTTACTGCACTCCTGTGGGAATTAAGTGATGATAAATTGATTTTGGAATAACTATGTAATAAGGTAAATGATAACAAGCAATTTTTTAATCTATTTATATAGGTAAGTTGAAAAACCTACATACTTACATATCACCGAAGTTCATTAAAATTAAATTAAATATACCACAAACTAACACAATGACTTTTTAAGGTACATTCCATTTTAATTCCAGTACCTATGTTACCGGTTTAATGAAAGAAAGTACCATTTACATAAAATATACATTTTAGACCTGGATAATCCTGTAAACGTCTAGCGAACTGTACCTACTAAACATACCTATTGGTAATTACAAAAAATTACAAACAAATCAAGTCAACATTTATTTTTTTCAATCAACAGTCGTGTAGACATTATCATACAAAGTTGCATTGCAACTTGAGGGCTTGCATCCTTCAGCCGCTAACCACATCTAACGCCAGCCTTGGGACCTGACCCTATAATTTCTAAAACTGGTTCCAAAATTGGCGACCGAATAATGCTCGGGGCCGACCATTTAAATGCTCCTTCATTAAAGGGAAATGAGATATTGTAATCACTAGGTTACTTGCTTTTTAAATGTTATTGCGTTAAATCGCTTTGTGCAAGACAAGTGTGAAGAATTTTCCGTGAGCGAACTAGGATTGTTTTGGGTGTGGAAGGGATGTCAGATTTTAAGAGGCAATCTAGAGTGTTGAGTGTTGTGGCTAAAAAATAAAATAGTTGTGATTTCTAAAGAAAAATATTCATTTTAAAACAACACTAGGTAGCTAGAGTTTATCCTAATAAGTTCGAACTTCGAACGTATTCCTCGAAATGGCCCGTCTGGATGGTGACTCTACTTCAATTTTACGTTGTGCAAGTTCAGTGGAGTAAATCAGGAAATGGAATGTCACAAAAATATTATGTTAAAATGCTAAAACCTCTATACAAATACAATACCCATATAAAATTGTGAAGATTTTATTTCAGAAAAATAAACTTAAGTAAGTACTTACTTATCACCATTTTCTTGTTAGTTAAATCAAAATATTCGTCTTTAACTGTAAGTAAATTAATAATTTGAATGTTAATATAGGTACAATTCGGTGTTTAAGCTTAAAAGTTTCAATAACTGCTCATTACAACTGTCAACAAAAGCAACTACCTTAATAGATATTCGTTTAAAAGACTCTTACTCAATAGACGGCAATGGCACCCTAATGGCCGTAGAAAATGAAAAGGACTTATTAACAACAGTAATATCAATGACCATACGACCTTCTAGAATTAGCAGTTCAGAAATTGGCCCGTCTACCGCACACCACCAAAACAAACACGGATACACACAAAAATGGACATAATAGCGATCCGTAAACTAATAATGGGGGAGAATATGTTTTATGGTTCCTGTTTTGAATACCGCATTTTTTAAACCTTAGTATTCTACAAACCGTCAAAGCACTGACACGTCTGTGGCAGAATAAGCACTACATTGTGCTAAAAATCTGATTTTAACATTCTAAAAAAAATTAAGATTGTGCCGTTGATAAAGCTACTAAAAATATACAATTAGCAAAAAGAAGTTGTTAACTTGAAAAAGCAAAACCGTTGCATAACGAAGTTGCAATTAATTTACTTTAACGCCACTAAAACGTATTGTGAAGTGAAATAACTCTGTCAAAAAAATGTGGATTCGGAAACGGTTTGACGGGCAATGGCGGCGGAGGTGTGCATGCGCACGTTGCCCGCCTGTCTGCGCCGCCATCTTGGATGAGATCGATCATCGCAGCAGCTGTGGAATCATCAATATTGTGCACTTTTAATAGCGCATGTTTGTGTGTGATTTTGGTTGTGTATAATTTTGTTTCGTTATAAGTGTTTGTAATCTGTTTTTTTTTAAATATAGGTAGGTATATAATTTGCGTATGTAACTACTCTTACGTACGGACAGCCAAGAAAGTGGTCTACCACTTTTCGACTCTATCAATCAGAAGATAGAGTCGAAAAGTGGTAGACCACTTTCTTGGCTGACTGTACGTACAGCTATTTTTCCATTAAAATAATCTTAAAATTGCCTCAATAGAAGTGAAAAAACAAGCAATTAAGGCCCTGATTCGTATTTTGAAATATACATCTATTAGATATCTTTTAGACATCACCAAGATACGATAACGATATGTTTAAGATCTAACCTGTCAAATTTGATATTTGCGCGATTCTGGAGATACTCCTGAACGATTTCTACAGGATATGACTTAGAGATCCAATTCACATCTAATAGATGTCTTACTCTATCTAACGTAAATGTGACATTGGTTGCCCGAATTGCGCTTCAAAAGAGAACTAGTTGATATCTAAACTATAACGTATCTAGAATGGATCTAGTACGTGTCGTCTCTTGTGAATATCTTGAAGTTCGAATACGGCAGAATGTCTGTTAATTTACACCATAGTCAGGTAATGACTTATTATCCTAAGATTTGACATGTTAGTTCTATTTTCTATTCATGTTATTTCGTATAAAAAATATTCTAATCCTATTAATTAAGTATTTTAATATTGTATCCTTAAAAGTTAATAGTGATAATGATAAGTAGTCCGAATAGATAAGGGACCCTAAAATGCCTCTTCGCACTTGTACAGTAAGTTTATAAGGCATCAAATTCATAAATATCTTTTTCCAATGTAAACATTGAATATTTTATGCAACACTGCCAATATCATGAGCGTCGGGAAAATCTAAATTTATCGCACTAGGGATCTGGTTCCCAGCCGTGACCTAGGAATCCTAGGTTGTTACGCGTGCACTGCTGGAAATCACTGCCACGGCTCACTTTGCATTCTGTAAACAGTAATCTTTACAATTGCTGGTTTGATTTGAATGAATCTTGACTGGACCTATGCAAGATCTAACTTACAGTATTTTAACATTAAAATTATCTGCAAACATTATTTTCAAAGCGTACGATTTTTACTTCACTGTAGACAAAAAACTCACTGATTAAATACATTAAAAATCAAAAATGTTATTTGCTTTTATTAGGTAGGTATATACTTATAACGGAAGTTAAATAGGCCTAGCCAAATGTACTTATGTTATTAACAAAATTACAAAAATGTAAAAAAAAAACTTAAGTAATTATTATTAATGTAATATTAGTATCAATGTGCCCACGAAGAACTCTAGTGTAATCCTAATCATTTCACATTTACACAAAAATGTCATAGAGTCAGTCCATGAAAAGTCTGAAGCGGATTTGATAGCCCACGCAGTGCACGTGTTATTTTAAACGTCGAACTTCTATGAAATTATGACGTAAAATGACACTTACACTGCGTGTGCTATCAAATCCGCTGCAAACTTTTCTTGGTCCGACTCTATTTATAAAGTTTTCTGTAAGTACATTCAATCAAATTTCAGATGTCGATGGATTTTTTTTGAAAACCTTTTTTGACTTTTTTCATCATGACCCAATGCAAAACGACGTTTTAATTGCAACGAGATTTACTTTAGACATCCTCATAAGCAATGATCGTAACTTTTATAGCATGTTTGGTACAGCGGAGTGGTGTTAACGGAATCGGTATAAACAATTTCAACCCTAATGATTAACAAGCATTAATTACGTTAATATTAACCTTAATTTACCATTTCAGTTGGAATTATCTATACCAATTCCGTTAACACCATTCAGCTGCACCAAAAATGCTGTAAAAGTTACGATGTCTGCTCATAAGTGACAAGGAATGAAACACACAATTTCATCATAATTCTTTACCTACTTAAAAGAACTTAGAACATGAATAAAAGTTTTCTTTTTCCTTTTAGGACCTATGAGAGTTATGTAGTAGCTATTTAATTTTATAATTATTTTGTAAAAACAATAATTATATTATGAAGTATGATTTGATTGTATTATGTTGACAAACTAAACAGTGTCGAAACAACCGCATTTTTCCACCTAGCTGGTGTAGACTCTGTTTTTCAAGATATTTTTGAGCGTCTTGGCCGTTCCGATATATCGGATAACAACTGTACGAAAGACGCCTAAACTTGTATAATATTCTTTAGTACCTAACTGGGGTATTATTCCAAAATCGAAGTCAAACTGGCAAGCGAGCCAGCGTAAACGCGCTCTGCGTCTGAACAAATTTGTTAGAGCAAGGGATCAAAGTAGCATTGGTTATCGTAAGCTCTCCACTTTGTAAGCAATATGAACATGGAAAATTGTAGTTTGCACTTGCAATGGACAATTGAAGAATTAATTCAATAATTGACTGATAATTAACGGTTAAAGACACCAGTTTTAAGTGCCTATTATATGCAAAACAACTTAGTTCCGTAATTATTAATGATACAAAATAAAATAAATACATATTTAGGTACCTAATATGTATTTTATACACTTAGGTTCAGTAAATATCAATTTAAACATAAGTAATTCCTAGACGTATTTCCGAATGAAATTTATAAGTAACAGAGATTCCTACAAATAATTAACCTAATGTATTTTTTTTTTGTATCAAATTGTAAATTTTGTGATACTTATAGCCTTGAGTGGGAATACACGCGTCTATAATTCATCTTCGTTTGCTGAACAAAAAATGATGATACTAAATAAGTATTACAAGTCCGCCGGCCGCGTGACGTCATCGGATAACCCTCCATCCATTGATATGATGCGATGCGATGCTTCATCACAATCATCAGCTTAAAATCCACTGCGGCCATTACTTCTCTCATGGGTGTTGATATAGTCCGCTGCTTGAGATCTGAAAAATGAGTACGGACAATTAATTTTAATAAATGTAGGTATTTATGTATTTTAGATTCCTATGTACTCTTAGGAAACTTAGTTTTATATAACTAACGACCCACCCTGGCTTCGCCGGGTTAGGTACCTACATAAAACCTTAACAAATTAAACAGCTAAACCTTTCTCTTAAGAATCAATCTATTGATAGGAGAAAACAGGATGAAAATCCGTTCCGTACCTACCTAGTTATTGAGTTTATCGCTAACATACATATATACAGACAGATGCAGCGGGAGACATTGTTTTATAAGGTGTAGTGATTTGGCAAAAAAGTATCAAATATTTTTTTATTAATTTAAATTTTAGAGATTACTTTTCTTCGCTATCTATGTTTTCATCTAAATTGTTACATTGACAGTAACATACAAATTCATCATACTCCAAGCTGCAAGCTTCAAGTGTTAAAACCTTCATTATAGCTCGGAGCTGTTTCTTATTCATGAACATTTTCGCTTCGCTCCGCATGGGCGGCCATCCTGAAGGCAATTAATCGCGCCCCGCGGGAGCCGCGACACTGCCCATATAACCATTCCAGTCGCAGAATCATCAAAGTGGTAACTAAATGTCAGATGTGTCGTAACAGAGTCCACACAATGTGTCTAGAATTGTTTCGAAACAAAGTGTCGTCGCCGTGTGTACACTTTTCCGTAACAAGGTGTCGACACATTTGTGTGCACTTTGCGTGCGGTTTGCGACTAAATCTGACAGCAAATTTGTGACAGCAAATGTCAATATAAAATACCTCTTGAAAACCAAGGTTTGTCAAACTACTATTAGTGTCTCGTGTGCTCGTAAGTAATTCTAGTAAGTCATCATGGGCGATGCAAATGATAATAATCGACTAAAACCATATAAACACCCAACACCCGTCAACCTTTTACAGAAAAGTTTTTAAAGAAATGCAATAAGCTACTTAGGTCAGCCAACGAATGCTCCAAAAAGTTGTAGAGGGAAATGCTCGGAACACAATTTTTGACTCTGTAACTTGGTTTGGACAAGTTAGGAGGTGAACATATCAAAAGTCCCCGGCCGTAGCCCTTGAGCGGGGGGAAGAGAGGGGGCTTTGAAGGTCCCATTTTCCGGTTTTTCGATTATATCTCGGAAACTATGCATCTTAGCGACATGGCCACTTATACAAAATGAAAGTTAATTTAATTTTTTACAAGTTTATTCAGTCAATTTTTTCGATATGTTGAATAGTTTTTGAGATATCCGCTCTTGAAAGTTTATTTAGGGCTCTCAATTTTATCTTGATATATCTACATTAGTGAAGGTGCTAGGCCGTGTATGGTATCGTTTTCGTATAAATCTGGGTTGCTGAATCCATTTAGGGTATCACATTGTCACCATTCCACAAAATTAAAAAAAATCTTTTTAGGGTTCCGTACCTCAAAAGCAAAAAACGGAATCCTTATAGGATCACTCGTGCGTCTGTATGTCTGTCCGTCTGAATACACAAAATAGTTCTTTACCTATAGATGACAGGAAAACCTATTAGAAATGTGCAGTCAAGCGCGAGTCGGACTTAATGTACGGAACCCTTAATACGCGAGTCCGAATCGCACTTGGCCGGTTTTTTTTAAACTCCTCTTGACGCTTAACCGCTGAACCGATTTCGTTGAAATTTGGTATAATAGTTTGCGTCCCGGAACAGGACATAGGATAGATCTTATAACCAAAATCATCTTTTGAAGGTGTGAAAAGTGGCGTGGAAATTTGTACGGGAAATCAATAAGCGCTGAACCGATTTATATTAAATTTGGGATGGTCTACATCTTTGATTTGGTTAAAAATGATAAAAAAACATGACTTCAAACCTAAACTTAAACAGTATTAACTTGAAGAAGTCAATTCTGAATTCCCCCCTACACCTAATTTCACACCTTTAAAGGATGATTTTTGAGATAACTTATTATGTCCTGTCTCGGGACTCAAAATATATGTGTACTAAATTTAAATTAAAACTGTTCAGCAGTTTAAGCGTGAAGAGGAGTTTAAAAGAAAGTATTTTAATAAGTTTATATGTTTTTACTTTGGAATGGTGTCAATGTGATACCATAACTAAATTTGGTACTGCGAATTTATACGAAAACGATACCAAACATGGCCTCGTAGCTTGACTGTTGTA
This sequence comes from Cydia fagiglandana, assembly GCF_963556715.1. Taxonomy (NCBI): domain Eukaryota; kingdom Metazoa; phylum Arthropoda; class Insecta; order Lepidoptera; family Tortricidae; genus Cydia; species Cydia fagiglandana. The sequence continues at coordinate 7,077,964 of NC_085933.1, read as the reverse complement.
GAAGTCAAAATAAAATTGAGAGCCCTAAATTCTTATTACTTGGCCAAACATGTGTAGAAGGAAAAGGAAAAATAAAAGTCTTCGGCAGGAATATAAGACACAAATATAATATTTTTTTTTGCGTTACTATTTCAATCATCAAATAAAACATACCTTGATTATATTTAGAGAATGCTCCCGGTTACGAGGTTGGTATGAAGAGTACCGGGAATTCCCGGTTCCGTTACTGTGTTTGTATAGAAAACCAGTACCGGGAGCACTCCCTAATTATATTATTCTAGTGAGATCCTCATAGATAAACAAAAACATTTACTTAAAAAATTACAAGGTCGAAATGTCACGGAACTTGTGAGAGTAATATGTGAAAAATAAAAACTTTTATGACAAAAAAATCTGGCACAATCTAAGAAGCATCCAATTGCGTCGAGGAATCATCTGTATTTTTGCTTGTTTCATTACCTCCTCGCTTCTTTTTTGTCCTTTGTATTCTGTAGCAATTTAATAGATCTGAAAATAAAGATAACTTGCGTCGTCACGGATGTCGATTTATAGGTTTTAGGGAGTGCAGAATTCGAAAACGATGATCATTTTATAATCCAAGATGGCGGCTACGTATTTTGTCATAAAAGTCGTCATGAATATCGTTTTATATGTTTTAGGAAGTGCCAATTTCGAAAATGATGACCAGTTTGGAATCCAAGATGTGTGCCGTGCACTTTGTCATAAAAGTCGTCATGGATATCGTTTTATAGGTTTTAGGGAGTGCAGAATTCGAAAATGATGACCATTTTGGATTCCAAGATGTCTGCCGTGCACTTTGTCATATAAGCCGTCATAGATGTTGATTTATAGGTGTTAGGAAGAGCAGATTTCGAAAATGATGACCATGACCAATAAAACGACATCCATGTCGACTTTTAACATAGTGCATGGCCGCCATCTTGGATTCCAAAATAATTATTATTTTCGAAATCTGCGCTCCCTAAAACCTATAAAACGACAGCCATGACGACTTTTACGACATACTGCATGGCCGCCATTTTGGATTCCAGAATGGTCATCATTTTCGAAATCAGGGCCCCCTAAAACCTATAAAACGACACCCATGACAACTTTTATGACATAGTGCATGGCCGCCATTTTGGAATCGAAAATGGTTATCATTTTCGAAATCTGCGCCCCCCAAAACCTATAAAACGACACCCATGACGACTTTTATGACATAGTGCATGGCCGCCATTCTGGATTCCAAAATGGTCATCATTTTCGAAAGCGGGGCCCCCTAAAACCTATAAAACGACATCCATGACGACTTTTATGACATAGTGCATGGCCGCCATCTTGGAATACAAAATGGTCATCGTTTTCGAAATCTGCGCCCCCTAAAACCTATAAAACGACACCCATGACGACTTTTATGACATAGTGCATGGCCGCCATTTTGAATTTCAAAATGGTCATCATTTTCTAAATCTGCGCCCCCCAAAACCTATAAAACGACACCCATGACGACTTTTATGACATAGTGCATGGCCGCCATTTTGAATTTCACAATGGTCATCATTTTCTAAATCGGGGCCCCCTAAAACCTATAAAACGACATCCATGACGACTTTTATGACATAGTGCATGGCCGCCATCTTGGAATCCAAAATGGTCATCATTTTTGAAATCTGCGCCTCCTAAAACCTATAAAACGACATCCATGACGACTTTTATGACATAGTGCATGGCCGCCATCTTGGAATACAAAATGGTCATCGTTTTCGAAATCTGCGCCCCCTAAAACCTATAAAACGACACCCATGACGACTTTTATGACATAGTGCATGGCCGCCATTTTGAATTTCAAAATGGTCATCATTTTCTAAATCTGCGCCCCCCAAAACCTATAAAACGACACCCATGACGACTTTTATGACATAGTGCATGGCCGCCATTTTGAATTTCACAATGGTCATCATTTTCAAAATTGGGGCCCCCTAAAACGTATAAAACGACATCCATGACGACTTTTATGACACAGAGCATGGCCGCCATTTTGGATTCCAAAATGGTCATCATTTTCGAAATCGGCACTCCCTAAAACCTATAAATCGACACCCATCTCGACTTTTATGACAAAGTGTTTGGCTACCATCTGCAGGCAAGACATTTCTATTAATTTTACGTACAAAAATGGCCCCCTGTCAACTTCCAACCGAGATTTAATCGATAATTTATTCGATTAATATTCAGATTAATTCAATTTCAATCTATGTTAGGTCGACTAAACTAATCGCGATTAAAATTTGAGGATTAACTTTTTTATTCCATTAATTAGTCGAATAAACAGTTAATCTATTAAGTCCCATCTTTGACCACGGCATTTTTACACTTTGAGAATATCTGAAAACAAATGAACACAAGGAGCCATTTTGCAAATCCAGTAACTTTGTTATTACTTTTTGACAGCGCGTGTCATGTGTCTACACAGAGTCGACACAAAGTCGAAACATTTGCGACTACTTTGTGACTGCAATATTTCTCAGCCTTAAACTATATTTATACATCATAATTAACAACTTTCGTAGTATGTAAAGCGTTATTTCTGTTATTTAAGTATAGTATACGCATCGAAGTACTAAAAATGCATCAAATAATATAGTTATGAACACAGGCACTGAGAAGTAAACTATTTCATTTCCGGCTAAACTAAAACAATGTGGTGGCGCGTTGATTATATTACACTTAGTTTATCAAATCACTCGAGCAGTTTAATTCCCCATAATAATTTAAGTCCTATTGTAATATAAATGCAAACAATATATAATTACGTCTTGTAATCCGTTTTAGAGATGGCGTATTAATGTCACTTATTTTTATTTAACTATTTTTCCATCTGACAGTTTCCATTTGACAGGAACAAAATGAACGAATGAACGAATGATTTTGGCATAAAGTAGTCGCAAACTCGTAACAATGTGTGCACACGGCGACCACACTTTATGTCACTTTGTGTCATGTGTCGACCCTTCCCCATTTCTGGTAACTGTGTCGACACGGCGACGACTCTGCGACTGGAATTGTGACCGAAACAGACGGTGTCGACACAAGATGTGTCTACACCGCGTCGTAACGGCGACTGGAAATGGTTGTATGGGTGAACTTAGTTAGTATGATAATAGAGCCTAATTTGCGTTGGCAGCCTATTAGGTCCCGAGTAGACCTTATAAATTCTTGTTTAGGAAGCAAAGATTTTGATCACAAGTTTACCTAACGTTAATAAAATGCTGTTATCATAGTTGCCTTCAAGGTAACAATTGGTCCAATTCGATCTGTGAAGAGATTGATAGGCTAAATGGTAGAAAAGTCCTAGGTAAAATTTAGGTATGTGGTTCAAGATTTGATGCTCCAACTGATCTCTATTTCTAAATATCGATGTAAATAGAGTAGGTACGTATACCTAACAATGCCCTTAAAAAGTGTAAAAGGAGTTCAGAAAATGTACAAGTTTTAAAAATACCCATAATTGCCTTTTTAATTTCCGTAACACGTACTCGTTATTACAGAAAATTGAAACTACAATTAATTTCACGTAAGCTATGCGAGGTACATTTCATATTGTTCTTTCCTTCAATGCGGAGGATTCCTCTTCAAGCTGATCTCAACCTTGCAAGTAACATAATAAAGTTTAGTTTTATTTAAACGCGTTTGGTCGTAAAATATCCGTTGTTAGTGAACCTTTTGTACACGTCATAAGAGTTGGTTTTGCGAATTATTTTCGGAAGGTTTAAGATATTTTGCTCTTATCTGCGTTATTTACAGGCCTTCGTGCCGAAACTAGCATTTCATTGAACCGAGAATCTTCTTTTTGGGCTAAGTCGAGTTTAATGGGGTTTTCCTAACCCAGCTCTACATAGATAACCTAAGGCTAGCCTTGCTCCAGTCCATTGTTAGGTCATTAAAATTGCTAATCCAACGGTAGTTTGAAATTACTTAATTGACTTGGTATTTAATATAATTATTGACTTAATTTGGTAATCTAATGAATTTTAAACACAGTGTGTGTAATTTTACTACACAACAATTTTATATGTAGAGATAGGTAATTATTTAATTACTTATTAGGTAGATAATAACCGTTCCGTTTAACGTTTTTAGGCGACTAGGTAGGTATTATATGGACGCTGATAACTGATAAGGTGTTTAAATCGTGAGAATCGGTTAAGTAAAATTACTTAATTCTTCATTCTTCCTGCTTATCAAATTATAAAATGTACCTATTAATAAATTTCTGATTATGTTTGGTAGGTACAAGAATGTTGTCACCTGTCGTGTTGTCCGCATGGAAGTTATAGGCGATTGTTTGTGATTCTAGAACTCGTTAAAAATATTGATGCGTCTCTAGATCTTAAACTCGCAAGTCGTATCTAAATTCAAAATCATGTTGACTCGTCCAAAAATGTTTTTAAAAATATGCATTTCTTAGAAAATTTCCTTAGACTGTTAATGATGACTCGTCCAAAAATGTTTTTTTAAAACATACATTTCTTAGAAAATTTCCTTAGACTTTTAATTGGCACTGTTCTTGGTCAATCAAATGTACGAGTCCGTAGCAAACGCTTCAGGATTGGTCATGCCAATCACCAATTCGACTCACGCCTTGTTATAACCAGCCATAAACTTTATAACACTCCACTACAGTAGGAATAACCAATTATTGGACAATAAAAATCCATACTAACTCCAATTGAACACCTAATTACTTAAAGAGAAAGCTATGGAAATGCAAAATTGAATAAAAATACAATTATTTGTCAAGTTTGAATTTCGAAATCGATTATCGTTCACGAATTTAATTTTAAATGGAAGCCGTTAGTAAAATGTTTCAATAGTTTCAATCCATTTGAAGTTCTATAGATAACGTGAATATCAGGTAGCTATCAAAATACGTTGGAAAACGGACAATTTTTTATGCTGTAAGATAACGAAAGCGCCTAGTCTATGAGTATTTACGTCTCATTTGTTATTTGCAGTTTTTAATTTGTTTGAAAGGGACAGAAAAAAATGTCGAGAATATCGACTTTAATGAATAGAACGGTGGATGCGTAAGCGCCGCGTCGCCTTCCTTGATGTATGGGCCCTCCACATACTTAGCTAATAAACCCTTCTCACTTGCAGACGAATTCGTAAATATATACCTGTCCCTTTCAGACACATAATAATATTAGCGTTTTCAAACTTTTTCATTGCAAAATCTAATTTTACTAGCTGAACTTTATGAAGTAGTTCTCAAAAAAGGTTACTTTAAACTAAACTTGTCTTTAGTTATAGGTGATACTAGTAATTTCCAAGGTAGACATATTTTATTTTAACTGAATAATTTGGTCACTGTATTTTTTTTATGAATTACTACTTTAATTTGTACCTACGTAAAAAAAAGCTGTACCTATGTGTAACCTTAGAAGGGGCATTCCATGAAATCGTCTACCGTTTGTCCCGTACAAACGCGAATTTTCTGAAGATTTGCAGGTATAAGAGTTTCTTTTTATGACAAATAGTCAAAAATATGCACAGAAAAATAATCGATTGCTTTAAATGCCGAAGAAAAAGTAGCAACACAGGAAATAAAATGCGTTTGTACGGGACAGCCCGTGGAATGCTCCAGAAGTATCTTGGAATAGTGATTTCAACGAAAGAGAAAACCATAGTTATCGTAGTTCAACTTCAAAATGACCAAAAGACGGGGTCCGAAACGCCGAAAGCTCAATTCCATTTAGAAATACATGCGGGTAAAAAAACAACATGTCTATTATAGAGGCCGTTTTTTACAACGCACCGGCCAGGAACACAATCGTAAATTATAATTTAGTAACCGAAAAACTACGAAATTAAGATATCCACCTTTCCGTAGGCGGCGTTGCTTTGTGTTTAAAATTAACGTTCAGTGTATCCCTAAAATTTGAATGCAATGGACGTTCGATCAGCATAGTGTGAGCCGAATTCTAGTGTCCAATATGCAAGTGACCTACCACAGGATTGGATGGCGGCCTTCGATCAGTGTTCTTGTGATGTCAAACACGTACAAACAATTTGCAATTTGAGATATGCTACAGTGAGCGCCCAAGACATCAACATGAGCGTCACAACCCACGATCTCTTCAAAGCTAAATTCATAAGTGTATTCAACATGACGCCTTTAACATCTAGTCAGATGATATAAGCTGCAAACGCGAGGGATAACATCTCTCGTGGCTGTATAAGCTTATGTGGACCAGCATTTGTGACCGCATCTGTGGCAGCTGAAGCAGGGGACGATGTAGGATAACTAAACTTCTGGTGGATTGTGTCTCTTTGTGCGTCTTTGAGCTTGGTCTTGGAACCAAGCATGTATCTTGGCGTACTCTTCCATAGATGAAGTGAATGAATGAATGAATGATGCTTTGTGAAGTGTATTACAGTGATTATAATTGGTCTAACAGTGTTCGCTTTTACTTTTTCACACGCATCAAAGATGTTGACGGTCAGCGCACGAATGGTGGAATCATCGGCGTGTACGCAGAATTTTAATTAGAATTTCCTACTGCATTGCATTTGCAATACGTGAGCATTATGCGTTCCATGTTTACAACGGATACTACAGTCGCTATCTGCATTAAAATGTTGCTTCTCTTTAAAATTGTAAAAAGATGAATTTTGAAATACCGCAAAGTCAGTCACCTACCTATTTAGTCCTATACTATAACTATACTCGTAGTTTTTTAAAGTTGATTAATGAATAGTGTAATATTTGAATTACTTATTCATTAATTACTTTTATTACTTACTTTAGGTATTCATGCTTTTTCTATATCATAGGAGTATACCTACTCAACATTATTTCCAAAGATGTACATAAATAATGCATATTTTACACCAAATTTTTAGAACACAGTTGTATGTTGTGGACTAAGATAACCTACCTGAGCTTACGATAGTCTGCTTATGTCAATAAACAAAGATAATTGTAAAATGATTGGAATATAACAAAAAGCAGTTCCTGTAATTTAACTATTTTTGAGCATTAAAAATATGTTGGTTAATTTGAAAGTTCAAAGACCGTGTCCGTTATGAATGCGAGAGCACGAAGCGTCGGCCGGTGAATTATGTGTCCACAAACAATGTACCAGAGTCTTACCACTCGCATTAGGGGACAAAAACCTGCACTTGCATAAGCGAAACAGAAAGTATGTAGTTGCTTAACCTAATAGCTTTGCCTAGGTCTCAGCTATTCGAGTTATCTACTAAACTGTTAGTGCACGCCGCCCGTTTAGCTAAATACTCTTATTAATGTATAAAAAATCACGCTACACATGCTCAACTTAATTGATTTGCTGTGAAATATTTAGTGAAGTTTTTCCAATCAAATAGGCTTAATAATTTTATTTAATTAGTGCACATAGAACATCAAAGGAACTACTAAGATGCCAGTAAGTAATGTTTCGGGATTAAGTTTGCAATTTATTTTGTAGAATTCAATTTTAAACTTAGCTTTAACTCAACAAATGTGCTGAAAAAATATGTGATTCATTAAAAACTAAAGGAAATCGAAGGAAAAGAATTGAATTAAATAAAATTCTGGCTAAAACGATCTGAAATCAGGAGTAACACTCACCTGAATCCATTGCGCCGGTGCCTTACAGGTTTTCAGGGCAGAGGCCGGTGACCCTCCGCTCCGACTGACCTCTCAAAACTAGGTATTGTTTTCACTGAACTTTCAGCTAGTCTCTAATAGTTAAGTGGGGAGATTTATGGAGTGCCGGCACCGAAGTTGTATTTTAACACGCTCAATCGTATGAAGCAATAGGATAGGTTAAGTAGCCTCTACCTAATTGATACATATTTTTCAAATGAACTTACCTACACGTGTAATCACTGAGCCAATTATAGCATAGCAATCGTTGGAGGAAAAATAGTTTTCGTTTTGATAAATATCAGATAACTACTTACTCGTAGTATTTACTTATGTAAATCGTGCTGTTGTGAGGTAATTATTACTTTGTAAATGACAGAATGAAATACCTATTACTCTTCATAGTAAGTTGCTATTTTTGTCTGTAAAATGATTGATTATCTTCAATGGTGCTAGTATAAATTTCTAAGTACCTGTAGTTGTTGAAAAAACATCGATTCTGTAACTAATATCTGAGAAAATGCGCACTATAATGGGTGGGCGCGTCACTCAATTGTAGGCTGTGACAATTATAGAAAACGTTTAGCAGCAATCCGTCAAACAATGACTTGTTAATTACGAGTATGTATGTAGGTACGTAACAGTCATTGATATCATCACGCGAACAAGTCAACTACACGATCAAATAACGCTTCTTTAAAATTTGTTTAGTTAAAGCTTAATTTTAGCGGTAAAATTTGCATATAGTAACCCGATACGTAATGTCTTCTAATCAAATTGCTCTTGGACCTAAATTACCTTATTTAAAGGGTTATCGCTGTTTAAAATTTCAATAAACTTTCCGCACGCCACTAAGCCGGCAACACACCTTCCGATCGGCCGGTAGCTGAATTAAGATAATGTTCACACCTGCTCGAGTCAGTGCGAACGTCACAAACTCGGCTAGCATACAACATCGTAAATACCTTAGAAAATCAACGACATTTGTGCTCTTTTGGTTTCGGCGCAGTCTGCGCGGACGCAGTTACGTATAAAGTTTACGATTAACGGACGCCGCTCGCCGCCCGGCAACGTAGGAGGCATGATGTCGAAACGAGTTCCACATTTGAGTTTTATAATTTGACATGGTTTTATGCGGAATTTATTTTAATTTGTATAAAATACAAACAGTTTGATGAAATTCAAATGTATCTGGTAGTAATTACAAAGCAGGTACATTATTCCGTCCGCGTTTGTCCAAAAAAGTAGAAACATGAGGGAAAAGCTTACTCACTGGAACGCCGCTCTACATATAAAGGTGCGACCCTTCTTTTATTGTGGTTCCCTCCTCATTTTATGGCATCAGCTGTGTGTTGACGTCACTACAGCTGTGATTCTGAAACAATCTCCCTTGAACAGTGCTTTAAATTGCTTCTAAATACGTGTTAGCAATACGTCTAATTTGAATGGCTCAATTTATTTTATTAGCTAATAAAATTTGTCTCAATTCGTTACGGTTTGTTTGGGTTCGCTCGACAATTACGTGTTTTACGATCTCTGTAACAATTTTTGCGAAGTATGTTTTTTGTCAGTCAGGTATGAAACTTTTGTTTCGGCTGTCCCCTAATAAAGCTTTTAACGGTTTTATTGTCCAAAAAACGTTGCGCAACCATTGCAATTTTATTGTTGGTTAACGGATATTTTTTAAAAGCCTATGTTTGCCACAATTGTGTTCGTAGAACGTGTTATCAATGGCTTCGTTGGAATTTTTACTGTTATAATAATGGTCAGGTAGTGTTTAGATTTTTTAGATACATAGTGGAACTTTCCTACTCCCTACTAACCATAACGGTAAATGTTGATAACTATACTGAGAATCGTAATTCAAGACCAAAAAAAGTAAGATAATGTTGCCACTTTTTACTAGCGCGTCTTGTATTTATGTAAATATAAGTAAATAAAGGTACTTTTTTAAATCGTAGGAGTAAAATTACCAATACATAATTTATTGCAGTGGCAACATTATCTTACTTTTTTGGTCTTGAATTACGTTTTTCAGTTTAGTCAATATTATAAGTATTAAAATATAAAACTCAGTGTATTCTTTTTATGGAGAACTGAAGCATACTTAGATAATTACACACATATTTTAAAAGAATTACGAGTAATGAGTTAAAAAAAGGATTTTATTAACCAACCATCAAAAATGTAGTCGACAATTTAGCCATAAAAATTCCGGCAAATTCACACCAAGTCTAAATCGAGCCAGTTCCACTTTGGCCTGCAAAATGATGTCACTCACGTTTTGTCAAGAGCACTCATTTTTCATTCATGTATGGACGGATTGCAGTGCTATGCAAATCAATTACAATTATACAAAGTTGGTACCACCATAAAGAACTGAATGTAAGGGCGCGTGCATATTTTGGGTCATTTAAAACGCACGGAATATTTGCTTGACAGTCGTAGTGTTGTTTGAACTTGTTTGTACAGACTAATAGTAGCTAGGTCATACCTAATTAATGATAGCCACGCTAATAAGTACTTATCATTGTTTGTTGTTACACGAGGAAAAGGGTTGATTATGAAGGTATTATTGTTCTCTTAATTTTTGCAGACAAAAAGTTGGTTAAAGTTAAAGGAAGTTTATATTGTGAAAGTTTGTATCTTTGGATGTTTGATTCTACTTTACACAGCAAAAATGTCTGAGCGTATTTGGAGACATTTAGCACACTGTAGCTTTAAAATGATATGATATCATTTATAATTTATTACCTAGAAAGTAGCATAGGATATCCCGGAATCCTCTCAAGAAAGAAAAAGGGTTGCAAGAAAGGTTTACATGTACAGAACTATTTACTAACAGCCGTATTCGAACAATGAGAACAAACAAGTGTCAAAAATGACATTTCTTCAAACAAAAACGTCACTTTTGACACTTGTTTGACACTGACATATCTATTCCATATCGTTTCAATGTCTAGTATTTGACGTATCTCATTGTTCGAATATGGCTGTTAGCATCAGGATTGATTTGTCAGCGTATCGACTTCTACGTGCGGGAGGCTAGTTTTTGAATAAATATCAAAAAACGAAGGTGTCCAGTATGAAATGTACTCTTTGTTCGTGGGCCGGCGTCCGCGCAGGATTATTGAATCCGCGACAGACGCCGCACGTCATAAATCCGCTCCATTGTTCCCGTGTCAAAGATCGCCAATTTGCCGTGCTGCATTTAGGTACCGCATGTTCCGTTATACATGCATTTACCTTATACCAGAAACATTTTACAATTTTACAGGCATTCGGAAAACTAGAGCCATATAGAGACAATTTTCGGGACTACCCACGGACCTGCTGAGGCCCTGATGAGGACGTTTGACCTATTGTACTTTCTGAAAATTTTGTACTATGAAAAGTCTGATTTACTAAGTCCATAGATGCATAGATATGGTAACGTAAAACGTTAGCATAATCATAAATGTATAAGAACGCGTGTTTTTAATTAAGCCATAAACCTAATTACATATGTGGATATGAATAAAATTACTCTCTAGTCTCTTCATACTAAGAATAGGAATATATAAATATTTTTAGAGAGGCTAATTCGCAATCTGCCAGCAAAAAATTCCATTACACCGTCTGGCTGTGATTTTAAGTCAATCTTGATTACAAAAATAATCCGGATGTGCTAAGAAGACCGCCTAGCCTTGCTAGGCAAGTAATTTTGACGCATTGATTCATATATTGCTCTGAAATTCAGATTGGTACAAATCAGTTACCATTTTTGAATTCATCATCATCATCATCATCATCATCATCATTTCAGCCTATATACGTCCCACTACTGAGCACAGGCCTCCTGTCATGCGCGAGAGGGCTTGGGCTATAGACCCCACGCTAGCCCAATGCGGATTGGGGACTTCACATACACCTTTTGAATTTCTTCGCAGATGTATGCAGGTTTCCTCACGATGTTTTCCTTCACCGAAAAGCTAGTGGTAAATATCAAATGATATTTCGTACATAAGTTCCGAAAACTCATTGGTACGAGCCAGGATTTGAACCCGCGACCTCCGGATTGAAAGTCAGACGTCATATCCACTCGGCTACCACTGCTTTGCATTTTTGAATTACGAGTAGGTAATCGAGTACTAGCTAGCTACGGCCGGGACACCGATTTGTGAGAAAGACCGTCTCTGTCATCGGGTACAATCTGTACCATAATTCCGTTACCTTGCACCCTGGGGGCTTTGGAGCTCTGCGCGTTGCATTCGACGTTCGAATCATGTCTCGAATAAATCGAACAATATTTAAAATTAAACGGAAAACAGTTCATGTAATATTTTTATTACCTACTATTTTATAACTATTTTGTGTCATATGTCGTATATTATTTTTCTAAAGTTGGTTATAATTTTTCCCACCACGTGTTGATCCAAGTTTAGCTGCAGTTCGCATACAAAAGGGGCGCGACAGGAAAAAATCTTGGAGAGCCCCTAAACTTTGCACAGACACAACCAGATAAAAAGCGTCGAAATTGGACCGTTTTTTACGCAATCACCTGCTTACTTTAGTTACCTAACTGCTATTACGAATGATATCACCCGCAATTGTAACAGGTCATTAGAGCCGCAAGCGTGGAGCTGAATTATCGACCGGCCCAATTGTAACCAACCAAGTTCAAGGACCCAATAAAAAGTACCCGCACTGCTAGACCACGGGATGTGACGAATTTTATGATCTAGCAAGTACCTTGTTTATGGCGTACGGTTGGAATCTGCGTGTTTGTAAACAGTAGCACATCGGAGTTTTTTAGCATGTGGCTTGACAAGGGTTCTGATTCTGAAGGTTAAAATAATATTTGCTGTGGACTAAAATAGGTTTAGGAATGTTTTCGTACGTGCAAAGGGAAGCGATTTAATGGAGTTAATTACGAGTCATAATTAAGAAATATGTAACGTATTTTTTGCCGCCAAATAGAGCTTCTATTTTCCCAAGAGATTAAGATTTTGAAATAGTTAATTGTATGTAAGTAAACTCGCTGGTGTCTATGCAATGTGGAATAAAATTATCATTAATTTCGAATTAAATATGTTTCCTGCAAAGAATCTCCGTTTGTAGATTGTATTGTTGTTTTCCACCGTTTCAAATAATCTCACGATTGCGATCTAGGAACTTAAAACAGATAACCGTTTAATAAATAATAAGGCTTATTTAAGTGGCTTCAGTCAATATAACTCATTTTAATGAACAATTACCAGCTAAAACACGTCCATTTATCAAAAGTTAAAATTTAAAACCCACATTTTATCATCCCACATTTGCATGCTTTATTTAAAAATTAATTTATATTTGGGGAAACTTGTCGAGCTTCAAACTAGGTGTGGTATGATGTATTCGGACTTGACCCAACGAACCCGTTATGAAATCTAAGTTGTAACAAATGGGTAATTTCCACTTGTCCACGCTGTCATCGAAAAAGTGCATATCTGTATGTGTGGATATTAATGTAAATACGACTTAATAAATGTACGAAATAAATACTAAGTTTCTCATTTGTCCCTTCATGCTCGTGGTGCGGGGACAAATAGGAATACACCAGCAGTTCGCTCCAGTATTCCCGCTTTCAAGCGCTGCATCGTTCCCACCTTATGAGTTATGGCCGTAGCGGGTAAGGCTCACTCCTACTGTTATTGTGTCCGACTGTACAGAATGTTTTACCATTGTTTATTGTTATCCAAGTGCTGACTGGTACGATTGATAAATAATTTATATCGCTTTTGGTGTGTTTATGATAGCATTAAGCTCGCAGCGCTAGCTTATGATAGTTATTTGTATAAGCGCGCGGAGTCTGACATGTGAGATACTCTACTTAGTTTACTTCATAATAAAATTGTGTCTTATTCTTATATATTCTAGCTTTCAATCCAGGTTATTGCAATGTACATAATATCATACCTACAGTAATAATATTGTCCTAATTATGTTTTCATAGTAGAACATAACCGAGTCAAAAGAGCTTCCATAGTAATATTTGTTTTCTTTCTTTACTTATTTACCTACAACTCCTACAAGTAACACAAAAAACTCAGACATTTTAGTGCTATTATAAGGCCGAAAAGGCTAACCCAGCATTGTTAGTTTAGTGTCTAGACTAAAGGTGATAAACAGAACAAAATGTACTAGATTTAGTAATATGGAGCAGTTGTTCAATTTCCCACCGCTCAGTGAAAACGGCCCAGATAATTTATTACTGTCGTAAGTGTATTTAAAAATGGAATAGATATACGTCTTTTTGTGTGAACAGTATAACTTTTGTACATATGTATATTTCTGGTCATTGTGAGACTATTAGAACAATAAACATTATATTTTCTTGTGTTACTTTTGTATTTGGTTATTGTCATTGTAAGACTTATTAGAACAATAAACATTCTATTCGCTTGTGTTTTATTTCGCAGTAATTTATGTTAAAAAGGTGCCATAAAGCCGTTTACGGCTGAGGGTAACTATTATTTCGATTCTATTACCCACCGACCTAATTTAATGTGCGTTTTGATAGGTAGCTCTTGGTCCCGATATTTATGTCTTTATAACATGTTTGCGTGTGTAAGTGCTATATGGAATTCGCTCCATACGTCATCTGTGTGTTTCGGTAGTCGCAGTATGCTGAATTGAAGGTCTTCTGCCTAGAATCTGCAACAAAATAAGGAATTTATTAAGCGAACCGTATTATCTGTGTCAGCTAAAATTTTAAATGATTACAGGTGATATTTTCTAAAGCATACGGTTTCTATTAAATACGAACTATTAATTATGATCACCCATATTACCTACTCATATTATGTAAACTGTAAATTCAAAAATGTACAATTTATTACAACTGTGTAAAATTTCACTTCCTAAAATGAAATGTTAATAAGTTGTTTTGTAAAAAAAAAAAACGATTTGAAGACGATGTCACTTAAACGTTTTTATTACGTGATAATTTGACTCTTACAACATTTTAATGCTCTGATATTATTAAAGGTCATTCCGTTTTCATATTAATGTATTTTATTTCATTATGCGATAATTTGACACACACTCACACTTTCTTGACACTTTTTCGAGTCACACTCTCTTGTACTTATCTTTCAATTTGTACTCAATTTTAAAAACTGTGCCTTTTTAAATTTCTTTTGAGCTTACTAACGGAGTATAGATTTATTATGTTTCGAAGTCATAAGTTCAGTTGATTTATTCATAGAGCTCCCATGTCATTTCCGTAATATTTTTTTAAGGTGCAGCGGGGCAATTTCGACTGCGAGATAATTCAAACTAATCGAAATATATTCCATGTTTTACATTATTAACTAAAGTGCCATATATGTCCAGATAGCGAAAAAGATGTGATGTGTGTGCCTTTAGTTAATAATGTAAAATATGCAAGATATTTCGATTAGTAGAAATTACCCGCAGTCGAATTTGTCCCACTGCACCTTATGCGGTTTTTCAACTATGTATTATGTCTTCAAAACCATCTCATATGCATTTTGACACCGTTCGGCAGTATGATAAATGATTATACATGGCGTGTATCACGCCAGTATCAAGCCTGGGCGCAGCACAATTTGCTAACGGAGTAACGCCGCCACGGACCTGATAAAGGGTTATTCTTATATGAATTATTATATTATTATCCTTAAGTGCTATCGTTTTCTGGTAATAGGTCTAGAGTCTGTTAATATTGAGTAAGGTTGAGATTTAAGTCGGATTATTTAAGTACTTGTTTTTTTCTTTAGTAAAACTGTTTTACGATGCCGTGAATTCTGTTTAAAGTTACCTGAGTAGCCAAATCAAATTAAACCACACATACTTATCTTAATTAAAAGCTGAGACAGTTAGGTAACTGTCCTTGTAAACACAGTATACGAATATTTTCAGATTTATTGCTCAAATCGCGTCGAAATAGTGGTCGCTTTTTATTTTTTAACTAGGCAACGGACAAACCAACACATCGATCGTATAATCGTCGGCATTTCCCGTAGACCTAATGTTGATTTACCGGCCACCCTAATTGTTACCTTCAGTTACATGCCTTTAAAAACCAGTATAGCCTAACCACAGCAAAATGTCATAAGTCTCAATAAGTATCCAACAATGTTTGCTTTTTTGAATAGTAGCGAAGCAAATTTTTTACGCCCTTATAAACTGTAAGTAGAGTCACGTGTTGATTATTAAATAAATTGTACTTGTAACTATTTTAAAAACACATTCACAGTAATTATTATATCGTCCTCCTCTCATCTGAGGCGAATTTGCTTTTTAAAAGTAATACTATAATTGGTGATACTAGATAATTTTGTATAATTTACAAGAGATGAAATTAGTGCGAGGCGTATTCTGATTGTAATAACAGTTTATGAATATAATCTGGATTCGTTATCGATATGATCTGTGAGGGTAAAAAGTGATATTTCTTCAACCAAATTCATAATCAGAATAAGCCTCTAGGTTTGTAGCAATTTTTTTCAACAGGCGATATCCGGTAGTATCGTAAGTACTATAGGTACGCATCATACTTGGATAAAATAGGTATTTGTAACAAAGTAACGAGCAGAAAATATATGACACGACATTATTTCGTGTTTTACTATAAACACACAGCATCAATAGTAGCGTAAATAACGCACAAAAAGTATTTGCCATCAGATAAGTATATATCTCGACAGTTCACGTTGAAAATTATCTGCCACAATTTAATTGTTCTATATAGAATAGAGTCGCTTAACTTCAAACTCGGGTAAATCCATGTGTCAGATTATGCTATTTTGGTATTAAAAAAAGGTAATAGGGTAGATATTTGCTGAGAGGGTCGAATAGATTTACCAGTGTTCGAAGTTAAGCGACACACGGCTCGATTCGAACTTGAAGATACGTCAGTTAATAGATCTAGAAACGATATAGATTAGATATATATCAGTGTCAAATATGACGTTTCTTCAAACAAAAAGGTCACTTTTGACACTGACACATCATCTAATCCATATCGTTTCTATATCTATCTTAAAGATATAGAATCGGGCAGACATATATGTAGACATATCTATTTTTATTAAGTTTTCAGAGAATGTTAGGTATTTTTGAGGCATCGCCGCTACTTTTGCAGCTGACTTTATGTGGGATATTATTAAAGGTGATTGTGTACAACAGTGTATTGTTAACGTAACCGCTATCTGCGAAGACCGCAGCGACCTTGCCACTGCAATAAATTGAACAGTTGTGACATGCAAATCTCTACCAACTGCATTTGATTTATATCGTTTCCAACGAATACGGAGCGGGCGAATTACTACGACCCTTGTTCACGAAGCACTTTTATTTGTACCTTAACATGTCCCTAGTATAAGCTTGAGCTAAAGATTCGTAATGACTTTAAGGAATCATAAGTCGTACTCAAATTAGGTAATTGATAATTATGCTGTATTAGTCTTGAATAACACGGGCTGTTAGTCAGTCGCCTGGATCACTCATCGAGTAATAGATTTTATTATGCTGTTATTGGTACAGTTGCTATGTATTACAAAGGCTAAATTGAGTTAATTTATAATAGCGACTGTAGAGAAAATAACACAAGGCTTTATATTAAACATATAAAGATTACACACACAAAGTCAAAGTCTGGTTATGTCTTCTTTGGCTGTAATTTAAATAAAGATAACTAGGCTTATAAAGTTCTATGAAAATGTGACGTTTATAATGACTATCCCTCACTTTATTCTTTTCAATTCAGTGCAAAGTTAGGTTAGGTAGTCGTCTCTACATTTTTGGCATAAGTGGGCTCAATAAGAAATTCATAACCAAAGATCTGTTAACATTTACAGTAAACTTAGTAAAATTTGCCACCCTACACCCTACATGCAATTTTATTTTCTAACGTTCACACACTGAACTTCAAATGTCAGTATTGCCAGTTTCCTCGTTAATCCCGCGCGGGCGCAGCGGGCGAGCATGCCCAGGCGCCGCGGTACAACGTTCCCATTGGCCCTCCAGCGACAGGGTTGCCAATCTACAAATAACGAGCAAGCTGCTATTATCATTTCATTCAGGACTCGCAATAATTACCAACTGATGTTTTAAGAACGCGGCACATAGCTATTACGTCGTTGGAAAAAATCCGGATGCTTAAATAATGTTGGTTAACTTTAAAATTACGATCTGTAGGAAAATTGAATTTAATTGTTTGATTGACATATGGCGAGCACGTTATAATTACCTGGTATTTAGCGGATCGTAGTTTATAAGGCTGCCATTGGATTATGTATGGGTCGTCCAAAGGTTATTGACAAGGTTATTAGTTTATTGATAGATGCGCTAATTTGCCTTCATAAATTGTAGAATAAGGTGAGCGCTAGACGCAGCGCATTCATCAATACAGCGACCGCAAGGCGAGTAGTTTATTCGCATTAAATCATACCAGTAATAAATCTCGCGAACCCGTACTGCAGCTTATCAAAACAATACGCAGACACACTTCTAGCCTCACGCACCAAAAATGTCGTCTTTACGATGCGTCTCGGGCAAAAATTCCACCTATCCCATAAAGCACAAAGTCGTAAATCCGGTGACATTGATTATGCAGTTATTCAGTTTCTGCTCGTCAGTAGATCATTTCAAAATTAAACCACAAGAGTATGATAAATTTTCATAAATCAGACGTTATTTATTGGAGTATAGACTTTAAGGTGTTCCCAATTGGTTTATTTCGGGTTCAAACTCGTGCCATGTTACGACTATTCTTAGATTCGACATCTAAGGAATAATCGGACCATCTCTCTTATGATATTTTGCAACACGGTGGATGTAAAAATAAAAGTTAAACGTTGTTATTATAGATGTTGGGAGATAATGTTTCATGGAATGATCAGACGGTAAAATAAAAGGGGAAATTTTGGCCACAGGGGTTGATCAGCCTTCGATTTTGAAATCGTTCGAATCAATTCAATCGAGGTTATTTTCATGTTCGCGGCTACGATTTAAGACAACACATTTTTTTTATCTGAATGTCGTCTGAAGTGTTAAAATCTACACAATTGCTTAAACGTTGATAAGTCTGAACGTATCATTATACCCATCTGTTCTTACGCGGTTGATCCCTATCTGAAAGGCTTTTAACTTTGTTGAATACAAAATTACGAGTGCTTAGTAATACCAGCCTGTAAGCGAGCTCATGTATAATCATATTTATGTCCATCATTGATATTTTGCTAACGTGTTTAGATAACATTTACCACACCTGCACTGGAAGCTTTATTTAACTTTTCCTGTGTAAGAATCCTTACTTTCAGTAGATATACATGTAGAAGCATTTTTTGTACATTATTATTTTGTTATGTTTCTACGGCGTCGATTTTAAATTAAACTTTATCAGAGTAGGTACTCTTACTTAGGTAAGTATATCAATAATTTTCCCAGGGAACATAAGAAGGAAGGAAAAAAAAGTTGAATTGTAAGATTGGGGGCCTATTGCATGATAAAATACAAACTAATAGGTAATATTAGTGATTTTGTCAATTTGTTGTTAAAATCAATAATAGTATTAGCTTGTATTTTATGATGCAATAGGCCTCTGCACGAATACCTTGCCTTATGAATCGTAATTAGAAGGATGGATGAAGTAACGTTTCCTATTCAAAATGCATCTTCGTTTTAAATCCTAAGACGGTTTTCTTCAAAATCAGTTAACAGTAGGGACAGGATCCGTTAAATATTCCTAAGGCAGAGCGCACTGGTATTTACAGTTGCTGATAACCGATAGCCGGTGTGGTGTTTTCACACAATTAATTTTCAATAAACATCGATACAAAATGAGTTACAACGAGCCGACGCCCCGCGAGGCGAGGCATCGCGCTCCATCGGACCCACCGCGGCCGCCGTGTTGCCAGATTGTACTTTTTAGTATGATTTTACGTACTTTTTAGCTCCATGTGAATTGTGAACTAAAAACACACTCCGCCAAAATTGTACTTTTTGCAAAAAAGTTTTTGGCTAAACATAGTAGGTTTTAGTACGATTATACGTACTTTTCGTATGAGCGGTTAAAAAATGGCGTAGAAATAATTGTGACAGATCAAAAAAGTAACGATTTCAGCGATTATGGTCATAATCATATAACTACGGACCCTGAGTATTTTTGTACTAGTATTTTGATACCGTTCTATTTTCCGTGCTAATGTAGTTTAGTGGATTAATTATCAGTTAAAATCCCCCGTTTATAGTATATTTATGCTGTTAATAGTGTCAATGTATTTTCTGTATAAAAAAATATTTTTGGGGGATTTTCGTAACTTTTTTAGATCCGGTTCGTACTTTTACCTTTCAGTGGTCTGGCAACACTGCCGGCCGGCCGCTTGACATGATCAACATGGGTAAAAAAGGAGTTTGAACTTTAAGTCCGTTGCTTTAAACACCTGTCAGGGCGTAGCGTGTTGGCTAGACTTGGATATAATTTCAGTATTTAATTAGTGTGTTTTAAATTACTGTTTTGATATACATACATTAACTTTACCCCTTTGTATGGGGATAGAAAAATACCGTGCCTACACTGCGCAATTTTTGTGGATTATCGTACTTTTCATCTCAAATATTGTAAGTATTTTAGAGGAAAACTCACAATTCAGGTGTCTGAATATAAGGCAAATGTTCTAATAAAAAAATACTCTATCTTCTAGAGAATTTCCACTAGTTTTTAATACATTCTTGACTTAGATCTATGTACTTAGGTAGTGATTTGATTCCGATTCATAACTCGTATTAATCTAGGTTGTATGCGTCATGCGGGTAAAAGCCTCGACTTTACACGATAACTATCTACATAATTGTGCAAAATATCGTCTGTCCGCCTGTCTGTTCGCGTGTAGATACGAGAGATAGCTGCCTCTGACGTCGGAGGGAACCTCATTGTTTCCGAAGGTTCTGCTGTTATTAGGGAAATAATAACGAGGTAAGGTAAACCGGCAGTTACTAATTTTAATTGACTTTGTTTCGGATAAGTTTAAAAACTCGGCGATATCCGATTTACGGTAGTTTTTTGTACCAAATTTAATAAATACCTAAGTATTGTGATAGCCTGATAGGTTATATATGTATTTTGGTAGGCACGTACGAGCAAAGACCAATTGGGAACTATGAGAGTCACAATCTTTTAACCCTTAAACCATTTGACACAATTTTCTAGTCATTCGATTTCGAACCGTAATTCTTCTTGTAGAGAATGCGTTTTTGTTTAAATATGATGAATGAATATTTTAAAACTGGCGTAACAATCGAAACAAAGTACTTACCAACATGTGTACCAACTAATAAGATGATCCAAAACATTTGTACTCGAAAATTTTACTCTTTTTATTCCAAATATGTACTAACGCGACAATATAAAACAAAATACTAATACAAATCGAATATTGAAACATGTTCCATTTCACTCTCACCCATTCGTCTCATTCCAATGCTCTTTTACCTGTGCCGAGCAAACGCCGAACTGCATTTTAAAGATGGCGGATAATTGAACTCATTATGTTATTTATAACCTTCGCATATGGTTCGGCCGGTCAAATTGCCATCATTTACTAGCAATTTATTTTAAAGGTCACTATCAGACACCACAATTGTAGTTAAATGCTACTAGGTTTTAAGTAAGAACAATAATTAAATTTGTCACACTTAGGGATATTTTTAGGGTTCCGTACCCAAAGGGTAAAACGGGACCCTATTACTAAGACTTCGCTGTCCGTCCGTCCGTCCGTCCGTCCGTCCGTCCGTCCGTCCGTCTGTCACCAGGCTGTATCTCACGAACCGTGATACCTAGACAGTTGAAATTTTCACAGATGATGTATTTCTGTTGCCGCTATAACAACAAATACTAAAAACAGAATAAAATAAAGATTTAAATGGGGCTCCCATACAACAAACGTGATTTTTGACCAAAGTTAAGCAACGTCGGGAGGGGTCAGTACTTGGATGGGTGACCGTTTTCTTTTTGCTTTTTTTTTGTTTTTTTTGCATTATGGTACGGAACCCTTCGTGCGCGAGTCCGACTCGCACTTGCCCGGTTTTTTGTATCACACCTTATATCATTATGAAAAATTTAGTATTGGGAGCCTAATTTGATTTAAGTTATGTACCTATTGAACAAAAAATATTGTAGACTACTTATTATTTTTAAACACTTTAATACCTATCTTTCGTATTTTTTTGTTTGTGTATTAAAATGTAACGTCCAAACATACATACATACTTTCATAAGTAATCAGTTTTAAAAAAATGATATGTTTTATTTAAATATTCGGAAGAACATAAATAAAGTTAAAAACCATTTAACGCTCCGAAAATGAACAATTTGTCAAACAGCGCAAAATAAAAATATAAATGAGGGTTGTTTGGCAGTTCGTAAATTGTTGCATTTATTTACAGTTTACATAATTAAATGCAAAACAATCTGAGGTATGCTGACGAGAGATAACAATACCTTAGTAGGTATAGCTGGAAACCTGTTTGGGCGCGTAGCGTCCGCAGGACCAAGGTATGTATTTATTGATGATCAATAATTATCCATCGGTTTTTTTGAATAACCCACAAACATTACTTATTTCTATAGTAGGTTATTTGTTGAATTTATGACAGAATAATAAACTCAGCTGTATGTACCTGTCTACATTATTTTTTTTAAAGATAAATTAAAAGTTAATTGAATAAATAAACCTAAAACAACTGGTCAATTACGTAATAGTAGTGATGAATAAACTAGTTGCCAATTGAAAAGATTTTTGATAAGTACGAGTAACTGACAGAACATCATTTTGTAATTGATGACAAAACACGTCATATTTTCATTGGGCGATTGATAAGACATGTGTAACGGATGTGTTGAAAAATGTATCTTATGTATTTTTTTCGCTTAAAATATTTATGAATGAAAACTGGCTACGGGTTTCTTTGCCTACATACACTAATATATATTCACGATACTGAGAGTACCTAAGTATAAAATTTATTTTATTTTCTTCTGTCTCAATTGAATAAGTATTCACAAGTACGTATTTAAATGAAATTAAATCAAAAGATAAGTAGGTAAGTATTGCGTAAACTATGATGTGCTCTTACCTTACAGGGTCCATGTGAGACAGTGTATACTATATTGGACATCAGATTTGATGTCAGATGTATATTCTATACTGTACCATGGTCGCATTAAATAATTATGGATTACTCACTTAGACATTAGGTCACAACTCTGCTGACGCTACAGCCGGCGAACCCCAGTCAAGATGATGTTATTTAAGATGAGATCAATTTTATTGAGATTTATTTTGTGAACATGCCCGACGGTTTAGTTCTTTGTCTATAAATTATCGGCTTTCAAATTTCGGTTGTTGATTAATGATTACATCTAGCTGATTAATGTGGATTTTCTAATACGCTCTTTCTTGTCAACGCTATTTTAAAATAGCAAAATTAACTTTGTTATTTAGCTCATAAGATTCAAAATTGATTACACATAATAACCACATATGGTTATGTAAACACATACAGATTACAGACACCGTAAGGAAAAAGTTTCCAAGTTTTGTTTAACATTTTAAGTATGTTAATGTTTTAGGCAAATCATGGAAACTTCTTTCTTTCGTTGCTTGCGTATGTTTTAAATGATTAAGAACTTACTTTATTTTATTTTATACCAGTTAATGTTTGTAAGTTTCAAACATTTCAAACCGCGTCTATAGAGGACAGTGTAGCAAATCTCAAGTGAACTTTTTTCACTTCACAGCTCAAACCGAAAAGTTCAACTGATATTAATTAACTCTCTTATTTTTAGGGTTCCGTACCCAAAGGGTAAAATGGGACCCTATTACTAAGACTTCGCTGTCCGTCCGTTCGTCCGTCCGTCCGTCCGTCCGTCCGTCCGTCTGTCACCAGGCTGTATCTCACGAACCGTGATAGCTAGCGTGACAGTTGAAATTTTCACAGATGATGTATTTCTGTTGCCGCTATAACAACAAATACTAAAAACAGAATAAAATAAAGATTTAAATGGGGCTCCCATACAACAAACGTGATTTTTGACCAAAGTTAAGCAACGTCGGGAGTGGTCAGTACTTGGATGGGTGACCGTTTTTTTTTGCATTATGGTACGGAACCCTTCGTGCGCGAGTCCGATTCGCACTTGCCCGGTTTTTAGGGTTCCGTACCCAAAGGGTAAAACGGGACCCTATTACTAAGACTTCGCTGTCCGTCCGTCCGTCCGTCCGTCCGTCCGTCCGTCCGTCCGTCCGTCCGTCCGTCCGTCCGTCCGTCCGTCTGTCCGTCTGTCTGTCACCAGGCTGTATCTCACGAACCGTGATAGCTAGACAGTTGAAATTTTCACAGATGATGTATTTCTGTTGCCGCTATAACAACAAATACTAAAAACAGAATAAAATAAAGATTTAAATGGG
The DNA here is from genome assembly GCF_963556715.1 of Cydia fagiglandana. NCBI lineage: Eukaryota > Metazoa > Arthropoda > Insecta > Lepidoptera > Tortricidae > Cydia > Cydia fagiglandana. The sequence goes on along the minus strand of NC_085933.1, from coordinate 7,053,856 downwards.
GCTCCCATACAACAAACGTGATTTTTGACCAAAGTTAAGCAACGTCGGGCGTGGTCAGTACTTGGATGGGTGACCGTTTTTTTTTTTGCTTTTTTTCCGTTTTTTTTGCATTATGGTACGGAACCCTTCGTGCGCGAGTCCGACTCGCACTTGCCCGGTTTTTTTTAATATCAGAAACAGATGTAGTCAGAGGTTCTAGTAGAAACTTAACTTCACCTTTTTTTACTAACCCCAAAAGTCGAAATTAACCCCCCTTCAGCAGGTACCTACGAATATAAGCTGCGACTCGAGTGTTCGGTATGACACCCCTGAGCCTCCCCTATACTCGGTAAGCGTTTAGCAGTCCAAGCAAATCGTGGATCGTGACTCCAGCGCAGCCATAATCAGTGTGAGAAGCAAGACACATGCGTCTAATGAGACCACCGCGTGTGTGCCGCGGGCCTAACGCGTGAAATAGCCGGTGAAAATTGTCCAGTTTGGGTAAAAAGCCTGTGCAGTGCAAAAAGCACGGCTTTTAGTACCCGATTAGGACTTCGACATAGGTACGTAATAGATCTAGAAATTATATGGATTAGATGCGTCCGTGTCAAAAGAAACGTTTTTAAAATACCCGGAAGTCAAAATCCCAAATAAATAAATTACTGCCATAATTTGAAATCATGAAATTTTGACCCGCAGCAGCCGCTGGCACTGGGAATAATTACGAATATTAGGTACGATCCTCACAAAAAAACTAATTTCGCTGTCTCACCTGCAAAAAGTAAATAATAACAACGAGAAAATTCAGCTCTCGCACGGTCTGCGGACAGCGCTTCCTTCCAAACTCCACCGTGATCCCACCTAAAGCGAGAGGTACGCACTATCCCTTTCTCCCAGTCTTTAAACGCTTAAAAAGCTCCATAGATGGCAGTAAAATCGTCGCAACGGCTTCAAGTGGCCACTAGTGTCGCCATCTAGCGTCGAGTAACCGAACTTTTATGGCACGTTTATTGAAGAGGGCTCTTCGGCAGCTCGTAAACGATTTTATGGGCTCTAACGAACTCTACTCTCGTGCTCAATATTACCCGACCGAGTACGGGTGGGAATGCAATACTGGGATGCCCCTGTCGAGTAGCGGTCTATTCAATTCGCCCCGTATTCACAGGCTTTTTATGTGCGATTCAAGGTGCGATTCGATGGCGTGCTCGAGCGTTTATTTGGCTTTATTGTTGGGGTTTGTTTATGCGATTGCTGTTTAACCAAGTACGGTGGTTCGTACATGCTTTTGTTATGATTATTATGTTGTTGCGGATAATGAACTGAATACCGTGGGAACTTTCCGATTTTCCGATTGTTTTCTGCTTTCTTCGACTAATTGGATGTCCAGCGACTTTTTCCAATGAGAGAGTCGAAGATAATTCCTACTTTCCTACATATTTTCGAATAGGTTGCCGTTTAGATATCTACTGATTTACTTTTTATATTTTTTTTTAAAGTTGGAATTAGGTATAAAGCCCAATACCCATTTATCGTTGATTAATGTTCGAGTTTTCCCCAAAACGCAGCCGTGAAAAAGGCAAATCATAAATAAGATCCGATTCAAATTTGTAGAAGATGCTATCTGTATGATTTGTTGGCTCGCACCCGAGAGCTAGTGATGCGCTAATCGCCAAGTCACGTATCGATAAACCGAAATAATGGTTTAACTTACACACTAACAGAGAAGATAAGTTATTAATTTATCACTGAGAAGTGCAATAGTACATATAACACTAAAATGCTCTATCAAGGTAGGTTACTTTGTACTTTTTTCGGAACTATCATTTGTGAATTAGTGGTAAAAACATTTTAGCAGAATCAAATGACTCAAGGGAGTTGTGATAAATTTATACGTATTATTTTTGTCTTAATTCTTGTTAAGGATTTGCATGTCTGGTCTGACCGTAGTTCTCTCGCGATCGCGTCAGCGTCTTCGGATCTGCGGGTGAAATATCGCCCTGGGCTGTTCTTTAATTCCTTTTTTCTTGTCACGTTAGCATGGTACCTACAGCCACAGTCTGTGTCAGATATATTAAACCGGATTGAAGGCCAAATAATATCTGTTATTCAAGTATAGGTTCTACTGGTAGATGGTGCACGTGATTCTTGTACATATACACCTATTTAAACATTAGTAATCAAGGACTATCAGCATTAAGTAAATTATGTACCAACTTATGTGTCTGTCGATCGTACTGAATCAACTGAATGTAACAGAGTCTATCACATCACTAATACCTATTTGTTGCCCGCTGGCTTTATTATTTATTTTTATTGCATTATGTACCTAACATTGGAATTATGAATTTGCTTAATTTAAATAGGTAGGTGTTTCTGGATTTTAGAAGAGTTTTCACACGACAAAACAAAGAAAAAATAATAGGTAAGACATAAAAATCCTGCTAAAATACTTTAAACAGCATCATAAATTTTGGTAACTTACTTATTTATAAGTAGGTACTTACATAGGTGTTTGTAAGTATGTAAGTAGATATGGTTGATTTATATTACTTGTCAATAAAATGGTAATCCGCGCAGCTGTTTTGTTTTCCAATAAAAAGGGACCGTCACGCATATAAATTAGGCAAACATACCTATACACAAATAGACCCGGAAACTGCCTAAAATGGCCCGCTGGCACGACATGAAGCGACGTATCGATGTCCGAAACATGGACGATAAATTATCGTCAATTAATTTAAATTCGATACTCACCCACGTATACCTACTAGGGATAGGAATGATTTACTTGCGATTTTTTCATAACCGGTCACATTGTGCAATATGATAGCTCAAAAAAACGATGATCCTTTTTCATGGATCTACATAATGTATATACTCCTCGTTCCAAGGAATCCATTTTTATTTTTACATGCTTGACAGTGACACTGACTGGGGTACCACCCTGAAGGCAACAAATCTCGGCCACTCCGACCGACAAATATTTTTTGTGGACCACATACCCCAAACAACGTGTTATCTGTCCTAATGTGATTTAACGGGTAATTTTCAAAATAGATTACTTTTAAACAGAGCCAAATTTATGCCCGGGCACAATGTAAATAGGTAGGCAACAGAATGAGTAACTACATTTATTTACATTTAGGTATACCTTTCATATCGCGGCTCCACGTGGAGATTACGTGTTTAACAAAGGGAGTATAATAAATCTGTGGGTCCTGTCTTAGTAGGCTTTTGTGGGCATTTTTGATATATGCCTTTAAAAGCTTTTTTCTGTATTTAGATGAGAGTTCATTGTGTAATTCATTAGAGCTGGGGTAGGTCGCGTGGAGAAGTGCCGCTTGATATCGAGAGATAACGACGATATTTATAGCCGTCCAATGAGGTGTCCGACAAGGGCGCGATACTTTTAATGGCCGTCGAATTAGTAGATACAAATAAGAATACAAGTAGGGATTGCAATCCGGTCCGGCGGATCCGGTAATCCGGCCGGATCCGGCACATTTTTCATAATACCGGATCCGGCAAAATTCACCGGATCCGGTCCCGGATCCGGTAAAGTGAAATAAAGCGCTAAAATATAAAATAACAGCTTAAAACACTGCTAAAATTTAAAAGTTCTCGCCAGTATTCGAATTTTCTCGCTCGCAAACAGCAACACAACAACTTGTTTGTTAGTTGACGCCAGTCTTCTAGCCGACGAAATATGTGTCGTGAGATTTCCGTGCACCGTAAGTACTGGATTGGTTTATATTCAATTTATTGTGTTGTTACATTGTAATTTAATGTACATGTTCTTTCGTTTTATTTTGTACTTATAATAAGTGTTACCTGCATTTAAAATATAATGAATAAATATTTATAAAATTAAATAGAGAAATATATGTTGACTTTTGACGACCGGTCTGACCTAGCCAGTGGGTAGTGATCCTGCCTGTGGAGCCGCGATCCTGGGTTTTCGAATCCCGGTAAGGACAATTATTTGTGTGATGAGCACAGATATTTGTTCCTGAGTCATGGTTGCTTTCTATGTATTTAATTTTAAGTATTTGTATATTATATATCGTTGTCTGAGTACCAACAACACAAGCTTTCTTGAGCTTACCGTGGGGCTTAGTCAATTTGTGTAAAAATGTCCTATAATATTTATTTATTATTATTATGTATATGTTATTTTGTTATTATTATGCTACTAAATGTATTTGTATAGGTAAACACGTTTATTGATTTTGTTTGCTAAAACTAAAATAGTTGAATTGAGAGCACCTTTTTGTTGGAAATGTGGGTTGGGCTATAGATATTTTAAGAGAAAAAGAAGATTTTATTTGTGGTTAAGTAATGAAAACGTTGATTTTTAAAACTTAAAACAGCCGTCATCGAATTAAACTGTTGTGAGCCATACTAACATTGAATAATTTACGGTTTAGACTCACTTGTTTTTAGTCACTCGCGCGACATGTTTCGGAGAGCCTAGGTCTCCTGTTAAGACACCCGTTTTATTAATCCATTAAAAAATATCCTTAACTTCGCATATAACGCTAAAAACATGATAAAATACGTGACTTGATGAATTTTTTATCCGCAATACCAATCCGGCCGGATCCGGCCGGATCCGCCGGATTGAGGCCAAAATCCGGCCGGATCCGGCCGGATTCAAAACCAGTCCGGATTGCAATCCCTAAATACAAGGTAATGGGCTTGTTTAAATACGTATGCACCGGCCTCAAACTGTTTAGAACTAACCCAACTGGTTTCTGATTAGCCGCAAAATTTCCGTCTAGATTTTTTAAGCCAGATTTATGCTTGTTTGTCTGCTATCCGATTTGAAGTGATTCACGATTTAATCGCCACCGTCTAGAGCCGATAGATAAACGAAATGCGCATAATATTTATTGGCGGTTGAATTAATTGGCGGTCTAATCACGTGCTAACCACTATTCATTTACACACGACTTGAGAGCACCTCCGAGGTGGCTTTTAGTTCCAGTTGAATTCTGTGCAGTTATCTAAAGTGGAACTTACCTCTATCACGGGAGAATGCGATGTATTCTTTAGGTTAGGAACGTAAATGAATATATGTTTTTATTTTTACTCTGAACGGGGGTCTATGTTTATTGGGTATCTGAAAAAAAAATTATGTAATGATTATGTATATAAAACACACGTGCATAATGAAAAAGTTAAAAATGAAGTGCTTTTATGTAATCTATAGGTAGGTAGACACAGTCTTGACTTGTGTCTATTCTCATATCCACCAAACTGACTGCATGTTTCTGTTTAGTTAGCCCAATAGTTATGAACTGGTAGAGAGGTTAAGTCCGCCGTTTGTGCTTTTTTAAAATTTGTGGAATAAAATGAAAAAAAGTAGGTATAAAAAATTTATAATAGTATAGTCAGTAGAGTGTCCTTTGGCCACCTACTAGTACTTATAGAAATTTTCCACCTTTCAAAATTTTGACCGCTATTTAAAAACAGTTAAAACCGCGAACAAGTCACTCCTTATATAGTAATTGTAAGCTAAATTATTCTTCGCTGTGTGATCGCGACCCCACATAAAACACGCGGATGTGTGGGTGGTCTCATAAACCTCTCTTCACATTGTCTATTCTAGAATCGAACTAACGATTTGCATTAAGTACTCGACGCAGATAATAGCGACGTCTGTCAACTAATTAGCAATGTCGATGGTTAGGTACTGTCGCATCACTAGTTATGTTCATATTGTTTTCTTCACGGATGTGTTTTGTTTAAATTAGAAAAAGGCAAAGTTCCACACTGTTGAGTTAACGTACTGACCTGACCGACCGCCGGTCGGGTAATACGTCACGGCTAGACAGCTTCCCCCTCCCCGACCCCCCTGGGTCCCTGGCTCAGCATTAGAGCGAGAGGGGGGTGCTGCGATATATGTGCGAGCGACAGAGACGGTGCAAGCTCATGAAACATGGCGTATAACGCCCCTTGATTTATGGTAGTGTGCCAAAGTTCGAACTTTATGTTTACGTGACGCAGCTCACATGTGAACGATGGCCCACAGCTGAGCAAAATTGTATATTTTCTTACATTTTTCCAAATCGAATATAAATGTTTGGTATAATAAACGGATTAAATTATAGGTACCAAGGACTGACGATGAAATAGGTCCACTGATATTATTATCTTTGGTAGCTGACACTGCTGACAGAGTCGCCACAAATACTCATAACACCAAAACCAATGAGCAATATGTGGGAAAATGAGAACAATTAAATTTCAACCATGGCACGTTCTGTATAAAGTCTATAATTGTACAATACATCTACCGCTACTTGCTACCGATAGTTACTAAGACAATGTTCTGCGCATATTTTGGTAGAATTCCAATACGCTATACCGATTGACAAACTTATCGTCAACGTTGTCCGGTTAAAATAGATATCATAAATAAAACCTTTCATTGAGTTCTAGGATAAAGCTAATTTCGTTATATCCCCTTGACCTCGTCTAACGCGAAACACACCTAATTATTCTGATATTAATTTAAACTGTCATAACCATTGGATGTCTATAGCATTTATAGCTACTCACTTGTATGTCTTTTGAGAGCGTTTACAGATTGCTCAAAATCAGACTTTATTGTTATAGAGATAAGAGCGCACCACGTGCGTAGTATACATGAGCCATCGACAAGCATTATGTTGAGTTGAGTTACAATGTCTGCTACACGCGGTTGAGTGATCTCAAACGACATAATAACACGTTCTAGTGGGTTAGAACATTGATGTGTCTAGATTGTATTCAAATGAGGCATTAACGAAGTTTGTGAATGGCGGGCGAGTCGCGTGCTCCGGTCTGAATTCATTATTTAAATGTGATAATTAAACACTATTATGTAATTAAAGGGGCGTAGTTTTATTCAATTTGAAAGGCAGATTTATTAGTTCAAGTCGAGCAATTGGTTCTAATCTGTTCGTCCTACTTGTTGATTATGAAATAGTAGAATCCCATGAAGCTATTATGTTGTCTAATGATTGTTTTGTTTGATTGCAGGTACGTTCCCTTTCGATAGAAACCGGAGCTGGTAAGAGTTGATAATAGTTTTGAGGTTACATAACCTGAAATGGAACGTTTCTTATGTAACCAATTTTGTAAGGAACACGTTACTATACTTAGGTCCCTACAAAGAAGATCCCTAATCATGTGGCAAACTAATACCGGGTGTGGCCTGTAATATGAGCAAAAAATTAAACTGTAGGCTGTATTCTGCATGCTGACCAACATTTGTTCAGGGAATTTTAAAAATAACTTGTGGTTTGATTTTTAATACACTTTAAAGTTTATTCTAAGACGTAATGTATTGCGAATTTTGTTATGTTTAAGGCGTGACAAGTAACGTCAATCACAATGATATGGCGTGGCGATGGCGTCCATTGAAGATAATACTATTTTGTATGAAAAATAGGGAGTCTAAATATATACTTACTTCATAATTTTTAAAAGTTGTTGAACTAAGGTGTCACCGTTTGAGGAGTACAATCTATGTTTTAATTATTTGCTCGTGTTACAGGCCACACCCGGTATATTAAGAATTTACATGCATCTTGTGTCAATATAAGTCTATAGTGAAACTAACAGTGAATCATTCAAAACTGCTAAATAACCTCGTTAGGAACGCGCTAAAATCATAAAATAATAAATTCCAATTAGGCAAGCGCGAATCTCCGTTCATTAAGGGGTTATATTAGACAGGGAGCTGAACAATTTGCCGAGCAAAATGTATGGCGTAGGTGGCCAGAATACTGTTCCGCAGTAAACAAACCCTCTAGGTGGTCCTAACTCACGCTGCTATTATTTATTAGCTAGCGGAGAGCTTCGCAGTGATCTTTACAAGTTGAGCTACTGCAGTTTAGTTGGGGAAGTAGGTCATGTTTGGAGTGTTAAGTTTGGTTGAAAGTTGTTAAACTGGATGTTCAAGAAATTTCTATTATTGACAGTTTATATACTTTGGTTTCGACTTAGTTTGTTCATATTAAAACATATAGTCGTCATAAATAAAAACACTCTAAATTGGTAGGGTAGGCCATACCTACCGGTCAACATAATGCATTTCAAAAAGATCTTTCAGCATTATTCAAATTAGACATATGTCCGATAACTATTCTGATGGTCATAAATGGAGTAGGTACGTAATAGCGTTCTAAACCTCCCTAATGGAAATTATTTAGAATGAAATACTCATGGTGTAGCATTCAATTGTCTTTTAAACGGCTTGAAGCCGAAGCATCGTATTTATTGAGACAGGCAGACCCGTTGGAAAGTGAAAGGTTCATTATGTGATGTAACTCTGTTTTGTAACTCTTACATGTCCTCATTTGACACTTGGAGACTGAAATATCAACGTGGTAGAAAGTGCTTTAAGCTTCAAACAATTTAAACATAAATTGTTTAATTCAATAAATCTAATAAGTAAATAGAATTTGTTAACCTACGTACCTAGACCAATTAACCTAAGGTTTTTTTGCGGTTGTGGTAACTATCTACTCTTGAGCTGAATCGCATGGAAATCCTAATATAAAAGTGTTACAGAAGATATCAAGTATCCTAAATTATACCAATTTAGTCGAAACAGATATAATAGCTAGGTATTATTGTAGGCCCTGTGATGCATGTTTATTATCAACATATTGTTGTATTCCAAAAGGACTTTACTGTGAGTGTACTGGAATATACATACGTCTGTTCGATGCTAGGGGGTAGAATGGGGAATATTGGCTCGGCACAGTGTTAAATTCGGTCGGACACACGATAGCGTAGTATTATCCGGTATTATTTGTCACCAGTGAACAATGCCTCGATACGTACCTACTTGATATTTTAACAGTTAAACTAATTATCTGTTGTGGAAAAAATATAGCTCATGATAGTGGGTTAGTTGTTCTTAATGAGGAGGCGCAATAATTATCTCTAATAATACATTATTAACCAACCGCGCGTTATATGTTTTGTTAAATAAATTGAGGTTTAAATTCTAATCAAGAAATCATACCGTATCTTAAGGTGCATTGTGTCTTAAGGTGTGCATGAATATCGTATTGTATCAAGTATAATAAATAATCAAGTAACTGGATTTATTATATGAAACATAGCGTGTCAGTTATTTTCATTGCACTTTGGTAAAAAAAATACTTGCAGTTTCAATGGCATCGATAGCTATTCAACCGGGGTCTCCAGTACCTGCACAAAGTGTTAATCAGCTTACTTTTCTTAATGTCTCATACATGCGTCCTTCGCAGGCCAGTGACCGCTCGCCAGCATTCTCAGGCTGTCAGTCAGACTTCATTCTCATTGCTAATCTGGCGCCTTAGCCTTAGAAAAACCAGTATAAATTCAACCTCAAGGATCATAAAAGCAGTTAAATTACACTCATGCCGGTGAGCGCAAGCGCTTTGGTTAGTGATGAAAATAATAGCTCAGGCCGTGTGTGTATTAGTTGCGCCGGGTGAGACGGGTCAGAGAAGACCAGCGTAGCGTGATCGCGAGATCTGTACAAAATTATACTTTATCGGAGAACGCATGTTGGTTCGCCTGAGCTTCCGACACTTTGGTAAACCATTATAATGACACCCCTAAGATCGACGGCAGACTTGGAATTCACGCCGCGTCGTGACTGGACTGATCTGACAACACGGCTTTTGTAATACTAACGTCTTTATGATAAAATAGAGCGGGTTTAATAGAATTTTCGTAAGCGTTTAGGCATGGCAATTATTCGGTGGAAATGAGGTTAGACGGTGGTTAATTTTATTCAATCTAAAATTATCTGTAAGTACAGCATTTCTGGTGATTTCGTAGTACAAATTACTTACCAATTAGTATGTTCTATTTATCGGGCCTTAAATCAGGTCACGAGCCGACAAAAAAACTTGGCCAGTATAAAAACCCTCCACAAGACTAAAATAACACGCATCAATCTTTTATATTAGCCCGGAGCGGCGAAACAACATAAACTTGCGAAAGTTTCCTATATTCTCGCGTAAATCTCGCGTTTTTTAATAGATAAATAGGAGCTCGCACAAACGAGCAATATCGCATTATTTGGGCCTCCCTCAGGAAAGGCCCTCCTGATAAAGCCTCCTTGCCTCACACCCTTCATGCTAATGCAGTACGCCAGACGGTGACAGCCATTTTTTGGCCCACTTGGCTACATTATGCCCGCCATAAAGAGTATTTCAAATTATATTTTCGGTGTTCATTAAAAGGGTGCCGTTTCAAACATGTTTTAGCTTTAAAATATTAGCCTATTATTATTAATATTTCATTATCAGTTATGTTACGTAACGGTAAACAAAACACAAAAGACAGGTAGCGGTTCCCGTTGTGCAATACTCATAAAACGTCGTATTCCTTTGCAAAGTCGGCTTTTTAAAAGGTGCGTAACGGCGTCAGTAATAAAAAGCGCTCCGCGCTCCGTTTCACGGTACAGCGTAATAAAATGTTCAAAACTTCGAAAAAATGTGCCGCCATAAACAAAGCGGTTCGGATGCAAAGTTAGATAAAGAACATCTTACACACCTGAGCTAGAAAATTGCTTTTTTCTAAGCGCCTCCAGTTTTTACGCAACTTTCTCCGAGAATAAAAGAAGTTTCTTCGAAGAACTTTCTTTTTTTTTGCTCCCGGCCGTAAATCATATGGCCATGTGATATGACGGCCCGCAAACGCGAGAAATATGGAAAAAAATAACAATATTGTGACATTCCGGGACAATTGGTCGGAACCGCTTTTGTTTAGAGAAATAGTTTATTATAAGTCCGTTTAAGTTTGTTTGGTTTTCGGTCACGCAGATTTAAGTACTAACTCGTGACCGCAGATGTTGCAAGTTGTAAATTTAACTCATCCTTAAACCGGGACATTACTTAAATTATGGCTGTTCGGGCATAAAACACAGCGGACCCTTATCAGAACTAGTTAAAAACTAATTACCGGGGTGACACCACCTTTCCATAAATCGCGGCGCTCCTCCGAATTGCCCTGACAAAAGTTATTTTTAAGAAAAGCCCTTGAGGCTGCCTCCCCGCCCCTCCGCCGGGCCGCGTGGAATTTATCACGATTTATATTCATGGCATAACAACAAAGACCCCGTTTAGGATCTCATTCAAATTGTAGACTGCGCTAAATAATATTCTGCTCGTTGTTTTTTCGCTGCTGTTAAAAATATTTCATTCACAGGCTGATTCAACTGCCAAATTATAATGAAATGGAATCCAAATCTAAGAGCATCCCTGTGGTAACCGGTAGCATATGGTGCAGGGGAATATCTCAAAGCTTCGAAGACGTAACTTAGTGAAACGGAACAACAAATCAAAGTGCGGCTCGGGAGCGGAAGCGGTAGGTGCTGCAACAACTGTTAAAGGGCCGTTTGTTACTCGGCTGCTCCGAACGCCTATACTTGGCAAATTGTTAACCTGATTCAGTCATCTTAGTTAAGAGTTGAATTATTACTGAAGTTACGTTGTTCGGGAAGTAAAACTCAGACGATATCAACAATACACAGGTACTTGCAAAGGCTGCGAATATCTAAATGCAAAATTGATTTAAACTTACGACACTAGGTCTCAGACCCAAGTCAGGGTCTCATGTCAGGGTAATTTTTTTTGACACAACAAAAAAAATTTGAAAAATTTGCAATATTATTCAGTAAGTGGAGCATTCCATGAAATTGTCTACCATTTGTCCCGTACAAACGCGATTTTCTGAAGATTTGCAGGTAGAGTTTCCTTTTCTATGACAAATGGTCAAAATTATGCGTAGAAAAATAATCGCCTGCTTTAAATGCAGAAAAAAAAGTCGCAACACAGGAAATAAAATGCGTTTGTACGGGACAGCCCGTGGAATGCTCCAAGTACATAATTCTTTTTACAACTCGTTTTAATTTTAAATAATTTCTACTCACAATACAATACTAAAATACTCGATTCTAATACTCGTATAGTCTATATATACCTATATTCTAAAATACCCGAGTTGTAGCTACAACTACAACTTAGTTACTACTAATATCGGTAGTTAAGGACTGAAAACACAATGTCTGTTCCATTTTTAAAAAATAAAAGTTACATTTTATTAAATCATAAGGTACATAATCGATTTTACAATTCACTTTTAGATCTCTAATGTAAAATTTGTAAGCTTTTAAAATTTCCTAAAATTCTCCTAATCATTAGTCGATCGAGATCGAGATGTCACAGCTTGAATTCGGAGTTCCTATCTGTACCTACCGAGTAGCTTATCACGAAGGCAACCCGGGGCCCCGCAATAATTGATGAGCTCCTTAGCGCAGCAGGAGTTATCATAGCACCAGGGTACAACTCATTAATTCCTGATTAGTCCGCATTTAAGAGGAGGCTTTCTTCTAATTACGTAATCAGTTTTTCCGGAGCGGGGATCAGAAGTTCTTAAGCAGATGTTGTTTATTGCGAACGCTGTTTTGGTTAGGTATGGCAATGAAGACTGGAAGGGATTTAAATATAGCTTCTACATGTTACACACACATATTGTTTCTCATTTCTGAATACCTACCTAAACCGCAAAAGTGATTGAACTTTCTGCTTATTAAAACAGCTACTTATTAGTTTTTAATTTTACTTATTTTTTTAATCTGTAATGTCTATTTGAATAGACATTTATTTATTTATTATATTATATTTACATACCTACTTAATTTTGATTTTTATTCCCACGTTTTATCAATTTCGTCGATAATCAGTTTAAAATGTGTACATTCAATTATTTATACCTTAGACCTACCGTAGGTATATACCTATATCTAAGTAATCAATAAATATTTAACTAATACTTAGTTAAAATACCCCTTTTGTGTTTATATCATTAACATTATCTTCGTCACCACATTAGTCACGTCTTGTATTAAATATACTACATACCTAACATAATATCTATACATAAATACAAACAGTTCTAAGTTTCAAGAGAAACATATCTTAAACTCAATTCATCCCCTAATAAATATCTTAAGCATCGTTTACCCGGATGAGGCAAAAACGCAATTCTTCCCCATAGCTACTGCTTACGCTAAAGTAAAGGTGGATTTGTACAATTTATTCACGCGCATGTAGGGAAATGTACGGCGTGTCTTCAAGAAAACGGCATAATGCCGTCTTTATGTAAACAATCTTCTAGGCGAATTGTTTTAGTCAGTAAATAAACATAATGGCAGTCTTGTAAAAAACCTAGGTACATAATAAGATTAATTGTAAGGAAGTAATTTTTTTTATTAAAAGAAAGTTATCTAGGGTGCCGCCAGCAGCGGGGCATTGGCCCAAGCTGCCGGTAGTCAGGGTCGCAGAGAGAGGAACCGGCGGACTATCCGCGCCGTGTCCAAGACCACCGCCTTCTGCATCTGACCCCTGATCCAACCACCTATTGCGAGTCTCTCAAGATGTTGGTCGAGACGAGACTCTTCGCTATTCCCGCTTATTTATTATAATATTTATAATGTAAATAATACAAACTTAATACTTAAATTACTTAAGTACCTTATAAAATAATATGCCTACGAGATTGTCTGGATATCCTAGCAATAAATAATCCAAATTGACGGCACTATGACTACACATCCCCAATATTTTCTTACCAAAGTGGTTTCCCTGAGAAAACCTTCGTATATTAATTCGGTTAGGGCCGGAGCCAATTTGTCTGATTGCTGCCGTCATTTTGTCAACTTACCTACGACTGTTTTTGCTTTACAATAAATTGTGACCCTATCTGCCGACCCCATCGATAAATATTTGCGCATGATCAATCCAATAAACTTACTGTGCGCAATTGAATTATTCTCCTTATTTATTTAAGACTCCTTGGATATTATCGCGACAACTATATCTGAGGGTTCGTTTTGCTTTGCCGTTTACAATTTTTTGTACGTTCTGACTACCATAAGAAGTAGGGTTTTACTTAAGAATTCAACTTGAATATACGTAGGTCCATCTGCCGTGTAGGTACACATGGTCAAGTAATGCAACGGGCGTCTTTTGTTGTATAAGTACCTTCAATAAATTTACTACATATTTCCGAACTACAAGAACTACTGTTTTGCGAAGGTCTATTATGTTCAGCATTCGACAACATATGCAAGACTAATAATAATGTTTCTTTTCCATCTTGTCCTTAAATAACGTGTTCTAAGTTTAGGTTTAGGTGAAAAATAATTCTCGATAACATTTCGAAGTGTGGAAATAAAACAGAATAAGAAGCAACAAAGTAGAACCTTAAACCAATTGTTAATTAGAAAGGTTATGTATCCCACGACCCGCCAGCCCGTTTCCGTTTACCGGTACACGCCTATTTCTGGTACCGGCAAATCTCAGAGAGGGGAAAAATCGGTAAATATCGGAAAGCAATCCGAGGTGATTCTATTAGATTGAGTTAAGTTGGGTTCACTTGCTTTGGGGTCTTTAGGGGCTAGCAAAATTGCCGATGCGATTTAGACCTGATTGATAATTTGTTGCAGTGGGTAAATTCTACCACGTGGTGTTAAACAAACTGGGTATTTGAAAAGTTTACTAAACTTATTTTTACAACTTTAGGTCTTGATATACCACTATCAACTTTTACTACCTCAGAACTAAATACACCAATATTTTTACAATAAATTAGAAATATTCAGGTAGCCATTGTAAGCGTGCAACAGTTGTTCAAGTAGTGAGTATGGAAAACTCTCAAATAATTCAAAATATCTCCTATGCTGATCACATAAGTTTAACCAAATAAAACATATTTTGTATTATGAGTATAATTATATTAAGCCGGATACTCATTAGCGAGCCGTAACCGTAACCGTTGCATGTACTGTAACCAAAAAAACATACAACAACAAACATTTTTTTGGTTACAGTACATGCAACGGTTACGGTTACGGCTCGCTAATGAGTATCCGGCTTTACTTACAAATACAGTTTTCTTCAGACTCAGATTAAATTGTAAACTAACGTGTTCTGTAAATATCTCTACCTCTGATCCGAGCCTTTTGTTTCGCCGACAATAAAGTGTTAAGTTATAATAGAGGGGTTTTCTTTAATTAGAAAGCTACAGTAAGGTAAATGTATCTGTTCGCGTGCTGCCGGCTCGGGTAGGGACAGTCCTACTGGCCCTATCAAGATCCCGCGGACTCTAATCCTCAATTTCTTAATTGGCACTTCTTGATTGCCCACAGTAAAAAGTTTGTGATTTGGTTCATTAGAAGTACCTAGTCTCAGAAGTGTGTATCACTATATAAAACAATTTGTATCATAGGGCATAAACGGTAAAGTTTAAGACTTTATGCTGGATCAAAAAGGCTCTAAAAGTTTTTTTTGTGACACATTGTTTCATGCATGCTGTAATATTTCATAGGATGGAAAGCATGTAAAATGTATATTTTTATATCCTAATCTATACTTAATATTCATCAACCATTAACTCTCTCAGCTCTGCCATTCGCACGAGGACGTAAATCCAACGCCATTCACAGTAGGTCGCCTCTACGGGTTAACTTCTATCGAGATAAGCCGTCACATTCGAGATATTTAAATCGATTTCACCCAATTTTCCGGGAGCCGGCAGTGAATTTATCCAGTGCCGTGGCTTGGGACCGGGCGCCATTGTTGTAATGTAATGAAGTACGCGTGGCTTTACAGGCTCGTTACACTGCTTCCGTCATCAGTTCGGAAATGAAGTGCTTCTGCTGCGTTACGCTTCCGTCATCGGTTTCGCTTCGGGAATTCATCGCCGAATTGCCGGGAACCGGGATGGGTGGTATTCTGAATGCGGGATGCGTTCGTGTGAATTTGCTGAATGTCGCTTTGATGGTTAGCGCGGAACCTGATTGGGATGCTGATTTGATGATTTCGTTCACATGCAAACAGGATACAGCAGATTTTTTTCTTAATTGCTCAGTTTATAATCAAATTAATGACAAAAAAGCCAATACTTCATATTTGATATCATTAATTTAATTAACAATTAACGATCTAGTCCAGATCCTTACACATGGATTTTACAATTGGAACAAATATCAAACTGGATTTGATATTAATAAAAGTATTTAAGTACAAGAAATTAAAGTTTAATTACAAGCGATTTTTCTTTGTAAATAATTTATCAAAATACGTGTATAAATCTACCCCTTTAGTAAACTGCAGGCGTTATGCAATTAACAGAAGCAATTAAATAGTGTCGCACCCGACCCTTAGGTATTCTTTCATTAAAGGAGTTTTGCTTATTCCAAGCGGTGTTGTTCCCATTTAAAACATTCCCTACAATGTTTACATAGATCAGATACGTCTAACAAAAGCTCTGTAATTAAGAGAGATATTGAAGCGGCAGCTTGGCTTTATGTAAAGGAAATGAATTTACTCGATTTAAGGCGTTTTGAGTCACGGAAAATGAAGATTTTATAAAGAAATTGGGTAGATTTAAGACCATTTTCGTTAGCCAAGGTTAAAGTTGCTTGTCAATTAAGCTATATTAGAGTTTAGATGACTATACCCAGTTTCAGAATCCTTAATTACGTATAATCAAAAACGTCGATATAGGTCTCCATTAAATTGTAAAATACATTCGATTAAATTTTTGAAAAATTATATACCTATAGGTACTCTCATCCTAATGGAAGGTAAAGAATCGTAACTTTTATTGAACCTTATAGTAGTTATAGTATATAAAAATACTTGCATCGTTCCAAATATTCGTATAAATGTAGGTTGAAATGAAATCCATTTCCCATACCGAATACCTAGCAAAGGTCCGCCAGATTGGATCCGCAGGCTGAACACGCAAAGCAATATTTCCACCGAGTCAGTATAAATTCCCGAATTCCAACCCCAATTTAGGAGTGCATTATTTTCGCTTTCACAGACATCCGATACAATTAAAATCTTCTTTAATTAAGGGACGGCCATGAATCATTCGCACGTGGCGCACCGAGTTTTCCACTTGTATACACCCGCCTTAACGCTGAAGAGTTTATTCGATTAATTTTACAGTACAAAAACAACTCTAACACTCTCAAATCAGGGATCATTTTCGGTTTGCTCCACCATGTCGTTAAGGCGCAGTTCCCCGTACTTTTCGGGTATCTCTTTTCACTTTATTGCAGTGTCTCCGTTATTTACTCGTACGTGAGGGATGCTCGTAATAAATAGGTGCGCACAAACATATTTGACACTTACAAACACCTCCCAAATTGGTTTCCTCCGTGTCCTGTCCTTTATTATATGCTTTATTTACTTATTGCTTCCGGGTGGTGGTGATTGGTAGCATTATTAGGATAGAATAAATCAAATAATTTTGTGTTACGGTAATTAACTATCTGAGGGAGTTCGTTCATTTGGTCTGATCTCTGTTATTGTTAAATTTTCGTACGTATTATAACCCACTAAACTAATCATTCATTTCCTTTATTATTCGTTGGCGTATGTAAATCCCAATGAAAAATACCTTAGCGAGTTAAAATTAGAGCACGAAAAGTTCTGTTCGCATTACTCAGCAGAACAAACGGTACGGCAGGAAATATTCGGGCCGGTCGAAAAATCACGCGAGGAACGGGACGGCGTAGAAAATATTCGCGTTGGTCGAAAAAAGTAGATCATCGACAAACGAGGTGCGAGTGGCAATTTCGCCCATCCGGGGTTCCGCCGGGAGTTATAATTCAAGTGACAAATATCGAATGCCGTATTTCATATTTGTGCTATCTCGGCGCTCGCGTCGCCATCTGTGCTCGCTCGCCATTGGTTTTCCATCAGGCCGCGTGATCTATTTTTGTTGGTAATAAAACAATGTTTTTCCTCCGGGAAATGTTTTATAAGTATTTGAGGGTTGGTACGTGACGTGTTATTTTTAGGGCGCCGGATGCGGTAGGGCGTTTTGGTAAATCTGTAAAAAATGTCCCCCTTAACTACATTAATGTGAGTGTTGCCCACTCACGTGCTTCGTTGCAAGGAGGGTTTATGTTTCGATGAGTGGTTACTTATTCTGGTATGATTTTCATTACCATGTAACTTCTAATACCTTAGATTGTTATAATGTTCCGCTGTGGGATTGTCATTCAGTCATCAATGAACACGCAATACAACCTTCATTGCTTATAACCGTCCTGGACATAATTAACCGGGGGCCATTTGTAGTTAATACTTTTAATGTAATGTATCGAAAATAGTGCATTATCGAGATCGAAAATTTCACGTGTTCATAATAATTTTAAACTCGTAAAGCCCGGACAATAATTCACCGGGAGCATTTGCGGAAAATGCATTTTATTGTTAAAACGTGAACTTTATTTACCGTCGACAGCCGCGGTGGGGGTGGGGGGAGGGGGTGATTTGCAGTGCCGGCGCATCGAACCACCCTTTGGCACGGATTATTTATACTAAAGATAATTTATCCGGTTCATTATTGGAAATTGCAACATTTGCGAGTTTCGCGGACTATCATTTGCAGTTCATTAAAAATAACGGACAACCGCAATATATCCTGGTCTGCTCGTAATGTGTGTGCCACATTTGAATTGCGATTTAACATACCTATTTTCATTAATATTTTTACAGTTATTTGAAATAAGCTGTTCAGCTCCCCTTATAGGTAAATTATAAACTGTACGTAATAGATTTCATATACGAAGGCCTCCAGTGCCCAGGGCTTAAACCAAACCAACATCCTCTGCATTCGCGGCAGATGCCTAGACCACTCGGCCACCCTATAAATCCCTATAAATATCTAAAACCAATGTAACTTAACTTTAGGTTTATTTAAACGACAACACAAGAACTTAATAAAAAAAACATTTTCATACATACACTCTAAAAAAAATTTGGTTGGCCCTATCAATATTTTGATAGTCGTAATCAAGCATCTTGATTCCATACGAGCCTAACAAGGACTTCGACATTTCAAATAAGGTAATTCTGATTGATCTTACTATTGCTATGTAACTGAGCCAACTAAGATCTTGTTCAATATATACATGAAAAAGAATTATGGTAACTAATTGACCCTAGTAAGATCAACTAAGCTTGATATTTATTGAATCAACCTACGTTACATAATTATGTCAACAAGTTAATAATAGATGCAAGGTATACAATTGTTAGGATTAATCAATACCTACTTTATTAGTTCAATCACAGATACACTTATTGTTTTAAGTAATCAGCTTTCATTGATTTATATAAGATCGTAATTGTTGTAATTAACTTAACGTCAACTAAGAAGAAACTGCTCTTAGTTGGTCTTCATTTTTTAGAGTGTAGGTATGGTCGAAAGTATTAATTTATGACCCATTTCGTATCTTGTCACAGTGACAATCAATATGAAAGTCGCTAGAGACCTCATACTATTGTCACTTGTCACTGTGACAAGGTACAAAATGGATCATAAATTTAAACTTTCGACTGTATGTACTATAACCCATAATGCTGGAGCTCTAAAGATTCATCTTCTAAATAAGTCCTTAACTTCAGAACTTAATAAAGCTCAACAATGACTAGTTAAATATCCCATTAATCTAGCCGCGACCACAATACTATCGCATTAAGCACATGATAGAGCTAAGTTTTACGGCTACTTTGGAGCTCACTATAAATATTGGTTAGGAACAAATCAGATTATACGACCAATTTAAAACAGGCACTTAGTAGTTAATAACTTGGCGAAATTTACAGACATTTCTTTATCGCGGCGTTAGAGCCCTGCCCACGATAGCCATCGGTAGGCCGCTCGCACCCGGTTCGGTTAGATCCCGCCGATCCCGGTTAAACTTCCAAATCTATTTTAGTGTATGGAATACTTGTACCTTGAATATGTAGTTCCGCACCATTATAACAAAAGTTCTATTGAGTGGCAGGCAGAATTAGATTATAACTCAACGTAATAGTATCGCGGGCCTGTGAAGCCTGAAATGTACCAACACGGTAGCTTTTAACTTACCAACAAACTTCCGTGAGCACTTTTCACGTGCGTGACAGGTTTTTATTAATTTAATAATGTACGATAGAGTTTAAACATGCTAGTGCCCACGGACCACACAGATTTGCTGCGCATATTCGCGCGGTCAAGCGTTCGATTTGCTTACGCTACGTCTTACGTAGGCGAACAACGCGCGAACGCGCCGCGCCGCGCCGCCTGACATTCGCGTGCAAATCGCGCCGCACCGCGTTCGCAACGAGATCGCTTACGTAGGACACTTCTATGGGCATCAAAGGATTGATTTCGCCGCGCCGCGCCGCGCCGCGTTGGCGCGTTGTTCGCCTACGTAAGACGTAGCGTTACACTACAGCGTTGCAATCGCGCGTTTCGCCACGTGTGTGCTAGGCCTAACACCTAGCATGCGTCAAGCGATACCCATCGAGGCGGGCCGCTACCAACGATCTCGACGCCTCGACACCATTATACGCTATTTAATTGCGCATGCGATTTATAACTAGCACCTATTTGAGCTTCAATTGTAGCAAAAAATGTTACATTTGTTCAGTATTAATTAATACAGTTTCTGCAGCTGTTGATTAAGCCGCCGGAGCGCGGATCCGCGTACGAGGAAAATATAAGAAAAGAAGACCGAAGTGATCCCATAAGTGTTCCGTGAACAAAGTTTTGTACGGAACACTAAAAATGATCAAGCCACACGAGAGGTTAATCATCTTTTGGACAGCATCCAAACTACATAATTAGCTTTTAAAACATAATTATTTTTACTAACTAAAGCATGACTTATTTCGTATTGCATATTATATATTAGCTTGAAAATCAGTTCCGACGTTTCATACCTTCGTGGTCCCTGAGAAAAACTAGCATTAAATTTGACATCAACATGTCTAGCTCCGTCGGGGTTGATTTTCAATCTTTTTATAAATACGCTATGGTGACAGAACGCTCCGTTTTACGCCCGACACGCTTTTTTAACGATCAGTTATACGTCTGTATGAAACAAACCTACATATATCACACACATCGAACAGTATCGCGAGTATCGATTTTGTATCCGCCGCTGTCTCTGTGTCTACGTGGTGTACGTGTCTCTGATTTACTGCTGCATTTGAGATGCTTCCAATTGGTTATCTTATTTTTACTATCGTAGCAATATAAATTCCACACATTATAAATACATATACTGACGTTTTTAGAGGAAGCATTATGACTATGAGTTTTGAAAAGTGAGTGGGTACCTATTTCAAAACTCAAAAATATTTACCTAATGAGAAAGTAAAGACTGTAATATCGTTAAGTATAGGGACAGATTAAACCTGGTCTTACTTTTGGCATGTGTATTATTTTGTATTATGTTCTAAGAGTTTGATCTGGGGGTATTTTTAAGCTATATCTGATTTAAGAAGGTTTGACATTTTTTTTTATTTTAGGGACTTTATGATGCTTTTAATACCGTATATTAGGAAATACAGTCCGGACAAGCCTATCGAGCTGAATTTGAGACTATTTCACCGACTCTTTGGTACGATTTAAAGTAACAACAGGTTAATAGGCTGTCAAAACATGTTATCTAAGTGTCCTCTTCATGACTGTTCAATTGAGCAGCTGCGGAATAAATGTGGTGAATTTTTATTTTTACATAAAAGCGATTTTTCACCCTACGTTTTGGAATCCCTTCAATTTCTGATGCAAGCGTAATGACGGAGACCGCTAGAAGAATAAGCTTAAAACCAAAGCCTAACGGACATTCATGGCGTTGATCCATCGCTAGAGCGGGTCGATAGAAAAGCCATAGTTGTCGTAAGTAGCATGCCGTATTCTCTAAAAGGCCACCATGCATCACAGATCCTAAACTTTTTTTTAACGAAAAGAAATGCTTAGACTATGTCCAGGCCCCAATTTCACCACGGCTACAATTGTCAGTGACATATGTCGAGCTACAATTGTCAAGCGACAGGTGACATATTACAATTTTATGAAATATTTTCTATAGAAATGCTTACATACGTGACAGGCATTTTGCTACAATTGTATGTATTACAATTATGTTGTGAAACAAGAATTATTATTTTTAGTCGACATATTTGTAGAATTGTCAGAGAATCTTGACATGTGATTGAAGGTGTGTCGGATTTGCGTGACAATTGTAGTATTTCGTGGTTGATTCACGCGTAGTTCAAAATGGCTCTCCATGCGAGTAGTAGTGACGCTAGTGATAGTAACAGTGATCTTGATGAATTCGCACATATTAGAAGATTTAAAGAAAGAATTAATTTTTCTTTTGATATTACGGATTTTTCATTTAAGGAAAAATTCCGTCTTAGTAAAGTCAGTGTAGAATATTTAATAAATAGAATTGGTGCACGTATTGAACATCCAACGCCAAGAAACAAAGCTTTGACGCCTTGCCAACAAATTCTTTGTACACTGCATTGGATGGGATCGGGCTCTCAATATCACGTAAGCGGAGATAATCATGGAGTATCTAAGGCTACCATTCATCGGTGTATCAAACGAGTTACGACTGCAATTGTCAACGAAATGTTTGGGATTGAAGTACGCTGGCCGGAGAATTCCGACGCTATCCCGCATTTATTTAGGGAATTAGCAAATATTCCAAGAATTGGTGGAGTCGTTGATGGATCATTAATACCCATTGATTCACCTCAGCAACATGAGTACATGTACGTTGACCGCAAAGGTGGGCATTCGATTAATACAATGGTTGTTTGTGGGCCAAATTTAGAGTTTTTTTACGCCAGTGCGAGATGGCCGGGATCCGTTCATGATGCAAGAGTGCTACGTAATTCAACTTTGGCTCAGCAGTGGGAGAATGGTTGGAGGCCGTTCCCAAATGCAATTTTGTTAGGAGACAGTGCATATGCCATGAAAAAATGGCTCATTACGCCAAACATCCCAGTTGAAATACCAATAACAGAAGCAGTAATGCGATTTCTACGAGCTTTTAAAAGTACACGAAGATTAGTTGAAAACGCTTTAGGAGTATTAAAAGAAAAATTCCCCTGTCTCAATCATCTCCGTGTTCAACCTCTGAAAGCATGCCATATATTTTTAGCGTGTGTCACCCTTCACAACTTAGAAAAACGCCTTGGAGTGCAGTATTATATTCCGTATTACAATCCGGTTGATAACGGTGACAATGAGAGAGATAATGAAGATAACGGTTACGACGGAAATCATGCAATTGACCCTGAGGCGATTGAAGTGTTAAGGGAATTAATACAAATCTATACTTAAGGAAATATTTAATGGACATATTATAAAAATAAATACAAAATACAAACTCGTTTATTTCATTACCTTTAGACTACCTACATTAGTATGTTACAATTTATTTAAGTACATGTTATGAAAAAGGTACGGATAGGTACAGCTTGCTGAATTTAAACCCGCTATTTAATATTATAATCAATATATATTATTATCAGTGTAATTGTGTACTTTGTGATTAAAACATAGTAAGAAATAAGTATGCTACTAAAAGGGCTCGCCACCATACATAGCCAATAACTAGGTACAAAATAAGTTTGAAAAAAAAAAGAAGTGATTACTTTATAAGAAATTATATAATTTTAAGTTGTATTTGATCTAGTAAGTTGAACGTTTTCTTCTTCTATGTCGACTAATTGAACAATATCTAATTGTACACAATTTTGATCGTGGTAAGGTGCTGTATAAGAAGAATGCGTTATGTTCAATTCTTTTTCTAATTTAAATAATTCTAAATCTAATTTATACTTTTCTCTCTTATAAAGTTCAGTTTTCTCTTTAAGCAACAATATTTCAGCCTCTAATTTTTCCTTTTTTAAACGTATAACGGATTTATACTGCACATTAGTTGAATTCGTTTTATTTTGGGAATTTTGAGGAATAGGTTGACTTGTTTCTTGTACTTGAATAGTCTCAGCCGCCTGAGTTCCTGAGGATTCTGGAACTGTCAAACCCTCTACGACTGGAGTGTTCTTCCCTATTATATTCAGAATAATGTCATCGGTTTCATCAAATTGCCATTTTTTGCCTCCCGCAGATCCTGTTTGGTCACGATTATCCCTTTTTTCCTAAAAAAAACAAATAATTATTACGATTATTGAAAGCTAAAATTTCCTTATGTTGAGTGTTTTTAAATGAACGACCTACAGTCAATCAATTGTAACCCTAGACCACTGTAGAAACTTTTTATAGTAAACGTCAAAGTTACTTCTATGGCAAATACATAGTTAAATAACAGGGTGTCAATAAGACAAGAGTTCTAAAGTGGCCTTGGGTTCCAATTGGTTGACTGTACTTACGTTTTTACATTGAATTCCAAATTAAAATAGTGTAAATAAAATAATAAAATTCATTTATTTCAGACAAATTGATCCATATTATCGTAACTAATTAATAATTCAAACTTGTTAAATACTTACTATAGTCCTCTTTCTCCAATTTTGCCAAGTTGTATCTCTTAGATATTTCCAATCTTTGTCGTACACACCCATTTCATTCAAACGTTGAGCTATTTCCTTCCATTTATTAACTTTCATTTCGAATGTTAATTTGTTATCAAATTTACCAAATAACACGGATTTACTGTCGGAAATCAATTTTAAGATAGTCATCTTTCTTGCAGTATCCATATTGCACCAATATTTATGAAATAAAAATACTAACATACGCACACAAGAAATGCTAGTTTCACGAAGAAAATTACTTAATGGCGGGAATGGACTTAATAGTTTTAAATTGGTTTTATGAAAAAGAGAGCAAAGGCATTTATTTACATTCAGCCAATAAAAAGTATCCCTTCTATACGGAAGCCGCGGTTTGGACGCGGTTTACGTGGTGTGTTACCTACTGAAATATTTGTGAATGAAATATTTTTTTCATCACACTTGCTCGGAAAAGATGTATTTACACGTAGGGCTTGCGGGCGGGAAATTGAAATTTTCGCCCTAGGGCGGAAAAAATCTTTTCCGAGCAAGTGTGATGAAAAACACTTATTTACACGTAGGGCTTGCGGGCGGGAAATTGAAATTTTCGCCCTAGGGCGGAAAAGTGTTTTATACAGAAGTTTGTTTTTATTAATTCTCCTTTTTTCCTTACAAGTGTGATGAAAAACATTGTGTGTGCCACGGGCGGTAAAGAAATTCCGAACTCGTGAACATTTTAAGCCCTCGCTTCGCGTCGGGCTTAAAATTGACACTCGTTCGTAATTTCTTATTTCCCGCCCTTAATACACAATGTACTATTTCATCACACTTGCTCGGAAAAGATGTATTTACACGTAGGGCTTGCGGGCGGGAAATTGAAATTTTCGCCCTAGGGCGGAAAAAATCTTTTCCGAGCAAGTGTGATGAAAAACACTTATTTACACGTAGGGCTTGCGGGCGGGAAATTGAAATTTTCGCCCTAGGGCGGAAAAGTGTTTTATACAGAAGTTTGTTTTTATTAATTCTCCTTTTTTCCTTACAAGTGTGATGAAAAACATTGTGTGTGCCACGGGCGGTAAAGAAATTCCGAACTCGTGAACATTTTAAGCCCTCGCTTCGCGTCGGGCTTAAAATTGACACTCGTTCGTAATTTATTATTTCCCGCCCTTAATACACAATGTACTATTACAATGCATGTTCTCGAAAACAGCGTTTTCTATGGACTCAAATCGTGCGGAAAGAAGCACTTTTCTGCACGATTGTGCACCTGTGCATTTTACTTTTCAGTTTTTTTTTTATGTTTAACCCCAATATCAGCCCAACACAAAGAGTATTTACTACGTGAGAATAGTTTAACTTAAAAGTAAAAAAGAGAATTTTCACTCATATTTAAGATATTTCAAAATTAATATAATTCCTTGTGTTATTACTGTTATTCGTTAAATTTTATAAATATGTAATATTATTTTAAAAACAATTTTTAATATGCTTGGGAGAACGTAAATATTGCCTTAGCCTGCACAGTGCGAAAAAAAAAACATGGCCGAGTATTACACATGCGCAGTACGTATCTACACGTAATGAGGCTTCTTAGACGGGCCATATTTTCACTGCATTATGTCAATTATGTGGTCGGCAACTGTTTGAGTCCCTTTCTTACTCAAATGTTAGAGAAAGATGCAAATAGTTGCCGGCCACATATTGCAGTGAAAATATTGCCCGTCTAGAAGCATCATTAAGCGTGGCGCGTGCATGTGTTTAAGAAAAAAATACCCGCCATTAAGAAATTTTTAATCAGTGTTTTATTTGTAATAAAATTAAGTATCGAGTTCAAGTTTAGTGATGTTAGCCCTCTACTCGCGTGAAAGCTGGATCGATTTCGAAAAATGTCATTCTTGCGTATATTAACAAACTACTCGTAATCATAATAAAGTGTAAATGACATCATTTTAAAAACTATTCAAGGTTAATCCTGTTTCTATAATGACAAAATGATGTTTTTGACCAAACAAGTCATAAGTTCTAATAGCGAACTATATTATATGGAAGTTTGCAAATGAGGCGCCAGATTATAAGTACGGTAACGAAGGTAACGTAAATTACCCTTAATTTTATCTACATGGCGGGCAATTGTTAGTGGTCATACGATATGAGTTACGAGTTTTGTGTTTTTGTTTTTAGGTTGTATTGATTTTCGAAAAAACGAGAGCTTTATGAAGAGAAGAACTTGCAAGCATAAGTATAACTGTAAATATCAGAGTGAAAATGACGGAGAGATTAAGATAATTGTAATTTAATTTTAAAAATTAAAGTATTTTGTCGTAGTACCTATTTTTTTTATTTACTCGAACGATGCATAGTAAAATCTTGTATGTTACACGCGCGGAAAGATGATTTCCGCCTCGTGTCGTATTATACACTCGCTCACTTCGTTCGCTCGTGAATAACATGCCACTCATCGGAAATCACCTACTTTCCGCACTTGTTACATAAATAGCTATTATATAGGACACAATATAGGTATGAAAAAAAAACTTATTCATGTTTGAGTTAAACAATTCAATAGATAAATTAGCGAGAGCGTGGAATGGCAAATATATGTAGTGGCGTTACCGTTAGCATGAAAATAAATAAGGTATTTGAAATAAAAACAAGCACTCAATATTCAGAATTTGACACTGACATTGTTTTCTCATATTTACACCAATGAAAAACAAACCTCTTTTTATGCTTATAGTACGAGAAAACGGAAAATTAAAATTTAGAACGCCTATACAGTTAGATTACCACTACATATGCCAGTCCAAGCTCTCGCTAATTTATTTATAGTATTTGATACGTTTTTCCCTATATGTTTTGACGTGACAATTGTATTCTACAATTGTCGCACCTGTCATCGTGGTGAAACCGATAACTCTACATATGTCATATTTTGATACAATTGTCGCACCTGTCACGGTGGTGAAATTGGGGCCTGATGTTTCGCTATACGAATAATGTGTAATTGCTGTTTACATAGAACGTTTTTTTTTTGTGAGATATTGTCTTGTTCGCAAACCGCAAATTTTCTTCTAGTATTTCTCGGCACTCGCTATTGTTACTCGAGAGGATTGAGTAAATTTCGTCCAAACCATATGCTTTACGTCGAGCTCCCAGGACGAAATGTGTAGGTACCTTATTAAAGCACTAACTAAACACATAATTATGTAGTTTTGAAATAAAAATATAATACCAAAAAAAAACGGCTAAGTAAAGTTGTCCCTATAATTAACGATACAGTCTTTACCTAATAGAAAAATAAGAAAGTATTAGTACACAAAAAGTATAGAGACTAGAGAGCTGTAGATAAAATACCTTCATTACTTAAGTAAGGAAGGACACCAAACTTACATAATTTTCATACTAATACCTAAAATAAAAATTCTTTCTTTATACTCGTAGAAAACAAAGAAACAAAATATAAAAAAAGACATCTTAATTACGTTCTCTATGACCACCTAGGGATAAACTTCAGCCGAAGCCCGCTACCTACTTAATTGTAAATTAGCCGGTAACGCCAACTAAAAAACGCAAATAGAACCTTTTTCCATTCAACCGATCCGCACCGGTTCGTTTTTCACGCTGGAAAGCCAATTTGGAATGAATCAGAGCATCTGTGCTAATTTACTCGTACGTTTTATATAGAACCTTATTACAAAGGAATAAAGAACAAAGATTATTGTTGACTACGAATGGACAGTCTAATGCCTCTGTCGCACCGTAAATATCGCCGAGCGCCGAATGCCGAAATATCGAAAGCCGAATATCGACAATATCGACATTAGTTGGATACGGCTAATACGCGCGGGTCGTCGGGTAAATTATCGCGCGTACATTTAGCCGCTGGATGTTTAATCTGCCGCGTTCGCTTCAGGCGATGTTTCCAATCTATGGATTATAACTATTCGACGTGTTTTGTTATATTTGATTACCCTATTGGGTATAAACTTGTGTTAAGTTTAAATTAAAACAGATAATATTGATAGATATCGATAGCGCACTAGTAGTTTACCAAAATTCAGTATGGCTTCCTTAATAATTACTTTTTTATGTGAATTATAACTAAAATAAATAAGTATCTAATGTTCTATTCTATTTATTCCAGGTATGCATTTAAGTATGGACCGACCAATTTTTATCAACCATAAACGTAAGTCACATAGATGTTATCAAAGCCCTTTTATGCAATAACGGGGGCAATGAATCAAACTAGATATCTAAGTAAAACGCAATTTGAAGTATGGCCGCCTCTTAAGACGCCCCCCGAAAGCTTAGGAGGGTAGGGGCTCTTATCGGCGAGCTGCAGGCTCTCCCACTTACCTGAGATCTTTAATATTAAATATACTACAGTTAGTGCCCTCTTAAATGTAGCGATGCTTTATTGCCGGGAGTTAATTAAGATTTAATTTTTATGAATTGCGTTTACCTTTTGTTTGATGAACTCTGCTTTTAGAACTTTTATTAACAGCGCTTGTGGGCTTATCTCTTCCAACTTGCATCAAAAACTGCATCTGAAATGAAAATAAATATTACCTACTTTTGAAAACTTTAAACATTCTTGACTTAATAAACAATTTAACCCTTTACCAGGCTAAGGGATATATATTTCCCACATACGGCACTTCAAACATGTGTTCTATTTTCGATGAGTAAGACTTACATTAGATTGTCATTGTTGAACTGTCAGCCTGGTAAAGGGTTAACAATTTTCTGGCTAATGATACCAGACCTTTTCAAAACGATTTTAGAATTTTAGCATTTGCACGCAACCTCTGATTTTGAATTTGCAATTCTTTATTCAAACTCTAAGCTCCTTATAAAATGTAAAGGCGGGGTACCCTGGGTACACGCAACGTCCGTGTACCCCCACATCCGCATGCCGGCATGCAACGGCTCACCACGGGGAATGAAGACGTTAAATAATTTAATCGGATGCCCAGATGGTTTATGCACGCATGCCTCCAGCCGGGTAACTTGTTCTAGTAACTAACTTCAAGCTCTTTGTCAAGTTCTGTTGCTAGAATAAACGAGAAATTAACCCGTCCCAAGCTTATCAAGTGAGTATTCTTAATTCATCTTCAGAAATAACACAGGAAGTTAAACCTAGGTTCTTAAAATATCTCTCAAAAGTGAATCTGATCTCCAGCGAGTTTTTTTTATTAAAATGTAAATAAAAATATGTATAAGGTAGATAGGTATGTAATTATAATAAAATGTTTCCAGATACAAGTGGGCAATTTCTTAGGAATCCAGATAAATGCGTAATGTCTGATCTCATGCGTTATCTATGTTAGAGTAGAATATAACATTACATATATTGTACCTAACTTTGTATAAAAAGAACATACAATACTTTATTTACACATGTTTCAAAGAACATCAACGAAAGTTTTAGCATCGTATGTACCTAAAGGAAATAAATGACATACATAATCGAGCCCAAATTAAGTATCTCTACTGTCAAAAACTTAATATGTAATGCAAAATTATTAGGTCCTAACTATATTGATAGTTCAAGTACCTAATCCTACATAAATGGGAAGAAAGAAACCTGATCCACCTTCCCTCAAAGCTACCGCTGGTGGTTCTAGGTTCCTTGAAGTTAAAATGTAAATATTTTATGTACTTGTCACAGGACGCCGTTTGACCCTGCCTGGCCCTAAGTTATATAATGAACTGTAAGTTTACAATGGGCTGTGTACAGTCAGCAGCAGAAGTTGCTTAGCAGGCCATCAGCCAGGTGTTCAAAATGATCTTGACGCGACTTTATTGTTAACAGAATAAGTGCGTGTCAGCAAGCGTGTTAGTTGTCAAGCGGACCCCAGGCTCCCATGAGCTGTGGCGAAATGCCGGGATAACACGAGGAAGAAGAGAAGAGCGTGTCAAGGTAATTTTGAACACCTCGCCTGCTTAGCAATTTCTGCTGCTGACTGTACAGCGTTTCGCAACGTAGGGTCGCCATAAACAAAGCAACGCGGTGACGTGGGCGCTGTGACGTACGGCCGCTATGCTGTTTTCTAATGACTCAGTGTTTTAAAATTCAAATTTTATATTTAAATTATTATTTATCTTATTACAATGTAGTAACACGCTAACGTCTTTCCCATCACTATTTTAATTTAATTCGATCGACAAAAAACAAATACATGTCTATGTAGATACAAGCCGTGGTTGACTTTGATTTAATACAATGATGAAGATTTTGGGAGACAATTAAGTAATTTTAGGCGTAAAATATAAAATTAAATATACTAGTATTAACAGTAAATATCGTTTCAAAAAGATACTAATTAATTTTATTGCTCAATTACAAAAACGTGACAATACCAATGGCTGACTTGCTATATATGTAGGTATAAACATATTTAGTTACATAATCATTTAAAATAATTTTAAATATAGCTAACTAAGCGACTGTCACTTAACACTTAACGTTCAACTAAAAGTGCCTATAGCTATAAATTTTAACTACGTCATGTCATGTAGTTACTCCTCCAATATGCAATAAATATACCACATTAATTCGCCAAGACAATAACTACCGTCCATTAGTCAAATTAGGCAAGTTTTGCCCTAAGTTGGTATTTGTCATGTCACATGTTGGGGCCGCGGGTAAGTCTTGCGGTGCACAACTGTCTAAGAGTACGCATTCATATTAATTTGGATGATCTGTCACGCGGTAATCGGAATACAAAGTTATGCAGAGGTAATTAACTTAAAGGGTGGCAATGTCTTTAATTCAATGATTTAATATAAGTACAAGTAAAGCCTAACAAGTTCCTTTTTAGCCCTCGCCACGTTGCGGATTTTCGATGGAACTAATTTATTTTAATGGCAATTATTTTGTTTGACATCCGACATTGAAAGTCATTGAATGTCACCGATGTAAACAAATCGAAAATGATTGTAAATATTTCAGGATAATAATAGATTTTGCAATCAAAATGCCCAAAAAAATTCACACCGATGCTAAACAAATAATTTTAAATACATTAAAATACTTGCGACAGAAAAAGGATACGGGATTCAGTAGCATTCCATTAAACAATGTTGTGAAATTATTTGTTGACATGACGGGTACTGATTTTCATAGTGAGTTTGTAATAAACTGGTTAGTTTTGTACTAAATATGAATATTAATTATTAAATTATTATTTTTCTCATTTAAGGCGTCTTTAGTGCTATAATCAAAAATATTTATTATAAGAATGAGCCATTACCACCACGAGTGACTGAATCTGGTAAATATATATACGGAGGTCGAATATTTAGAATCAAATTATGGCGGATAGGTAAATTATTCATACTTAATTATCAACTAAACATGATTCGATTGGGTTTCGATTGGGAAACATACTTCTACAACTCACATGTACATAATTGTATACCTCACTCGCTCTTGCACGATGCCAATACACACTGTCCCGACTATTCATGACGTACACGTATTGTTGCTATATGTAAGCTGTTTGTAGCGACATTATATCAGGGCTAAAAAAGAACTTGTCAGGCTATAAATTGAAAATTAAATATAGGATATGAAGGTGGATGTGCCTGTATATGTTTGTTAAAGTACTAATTTGCATTTGAGTGAATTATTTAAATTAAATATTTATCGCACTTATTAAATGTTTAAGCAGTGTTTGATCTATAAAATAATTATTGGTGTGATGTTCCATGTTATTATGAGATGAATCTGGGTATGTGATTTAATTATTGTGTAGAAAAAAAAGGCTTGTAATTTTTACTTCAGGCGGCTTAAAACTTACATATTTATCTGACTTATCGTAACGTTAGTGTTCAATTTATTATGATTAAAAAGAAAACTGAGGATATTTTTTTTAATATTAGTTATGTTAGTCCGTTATACATATATGTGGAAACATAATATGTATACAAAATGGGTGTATTCGATGGTAACATATACAAACACAGGGAGCTAACACGTGACCGCGGCAGATGTATGGCTCTCCGATGTATTGCTAATGAAGTTTTACCGCATAGACACGGACTGATATTGATTGCGCTGCGCTATTGTAATCTGTGGGTATCAGTTTCGGAGCCAAATAGTGTGCGTACTCTTACACATAAGTACCTAAGTATATGCTACAATCATTTTTTCAGTAATGACAATACAAAACGATGGGGCGGAAACCAAATCGGTGGTTTGTGGATCCAACTATTATAAGGCTTTGTTTATATTTTTAAAGATTAATTTAATATTGAATATATGGGCAACCACTCAACCTATACGTATACCTAATCAGTTTTTTCAGTAATGACACTAAAAAAACGATACATGACCTGGAAACCAAATTTTCACCAACTTTAAATTATGGTTTCAAATTAACGTTTTGTGTTTAAAATTTAACTTAAAGTTTAGCTTTTTTAATTTAATACTGAATATAAAAATATCCTCCGTCTGTAATGATTTATATATCAACACGTGCATTTAAAAATAAACATACGAATAGATATTTTAAAACACGATCACGCTTCCTTTGAACACGAATGATCAAAGGGATGGAAATAACTGTCCTCACTCCACTAGACAACTCAATTCGCAACGTTAACAAGTGCCATTAAATTTTTTAACACATTTATTATACATCAATAAACAAAACCTTCGTATTGTACGCCCGCGGGGGAGTGAGGGAGCAACCGACCACCCTGCAAAATTATGTACGACGAACTGGGACTAATATATCAAGGGGAGGACGTGGCAGACTAAGGAGAGAGTATTATGGGGTGGGCCGGTGGAATACTTAAGAACCCTGGTGACACCCTATTAAAACACACGTCCTGCATTTTTGGCCAGACGTTTTCATTTGCAAACGTACTGGAATTGGATTTGGAATCCGAGGGTTTAAATTTATAAAATTGCTGCCGCGTATCTTTTTGCATTTTTATGCGTCCCCAAGTTGATTATATTTAATTATGAGATAGGAAAATAAGCGGTGACCCCAGAGGTATTTATTTTTGTTGTAGCTTAATTAAGTAAGAAAATAAAACCTTGTTACCTTTTTATTTTATTGCTCTTGAGTGTACTCGTCTGCTTCATTATTCATATTTTAACGTTAAGAAAAATAATTGTGAAACAGTATACGATTCCCGAGCAGAGAAGGGCCATAAACATTTCAGCGCAGTGTCGCTGCGATGCAACCTAAACGATTGCAGCGGTCCGATATTACATCGAAACGAGGCGCGAACGCCGCGGCACGCATCCGGAATCATAATTCCAAAATAACTTCCAACATGCCCCCTCTCCCCGAGTTCCCGCACGTTTTTTGGATAAACTGGAATCCCCGTTAATTCCCAAGATAGACATAATTTGGAATTGGATCCATCTATCCTGCGCGGTACGAACAAAAATAAGTTAGCGGGCCCGTGTACCGGCGGATTTATGTGGGCGAAAACAAAGCGCCGCACATATTGCCTACAAAGGTTTTTGTACTACAATTTTGTAGGTGATATAGTGCCCAATTATGACAAAATATAAAAAAAAAATCGTAAATAAATTTAGAAGATAACAGGTACACAATACGGAACTTTTATTGAATTTACGATGTGACTAACTTATTTAATATATTTCGTCGTAAATACATAAATTCAAAAGATTTTTTCTTTCTATTAACAAAATTAAAAGAAAGTACCTAAACAATCAAATCTAGTTTATGTACATCACACAATTCTGTCCCTCAGACCGCACTTTTGAAACTCCAATTGAATGTACGATATAGCTACATAATTAACTTATTTAATATTTTAAACTTATCAAGGTATAACAAGTCCAGCTTGTTATATTTAACACCTATATATGTACATAATACT
Organism: Cydia fagiglandana; assembly: GCF_963556715.1. Classification (NCBI taxonomy): domain Eukaryota; kingdom Metazoa; phylum Arthropoda; class Insecta; order Lepidoptera; family Tortricidae; genus Cydia; species Cydia fagiglandana. The sequence continues at coordinate 7,019,624 of NC_085933.1, read as the reverse complement.
TGAAACTGCATTCTGTTATCGGAGAATGAGTTCCTTTCTTGTAAAAAATATGTAAACACAATTAACTTTGCCAAAACAAGCTTTAAAACCAAATAACCTAATTAGAGTCAATAAAATTTATTTAACAGCTCATAAAACTACAGTATAAACAAAACGTAACCGTTTAAAAAATCGTTCATAAAAAGGTTGACCCTAAGTTTACGAGCGGTTTCGCTTAACAAGTCATAAAGCCAGTCATAAAGGACGTAAACCCGGCTCCATTCACGACCGTCTACTATGTTTACTTACCGTTCTAAATGCTAATACGGCCCACCGTGAGTAACATACGGTTTTAAGCCTTATGTAATCAGCGAATTTTGCAAAATGTATCGATTTTTGTTAGACACTTTGACAGTTTCGGAATGCGTAGATACTTAGGTAAAGGTGTTTGTTGTTATGACAATCATATATTATGGTAATCAATCCCGATTAAACATTTAATATTCTATCTTATAGGTTCATTTACATTAATACAACCTGTAAGTACCTACTTACATCTAAAATAATAAAAAAGCAACTTAATATGTTTGGCTGTAGGTACAGGGTGGATTACGTGGTCTAAAAAGCTTAAGCCTTCTAAATTGTATTTTTGTAAAAGCAACCTAGCCACGTACACAATAAAATTCAGTTTTTCACAACACCGAAAGCGATAGATACACGGTTCGGTAAAGAAGCAGCCTATTTGGTTATTCGTTGGATGACGTTATACAGACATTCTCAAATACAGGATGTTTTATTTCACCTTTGACACTTTAATCCATTTTGCTCCTTATTATCTTTCCCAAGGGACGGGGGAAGAATTCTTTTGGCATAATTATTATTTCGAATTTAAAATTACTTCCTTATTTATCACGCCCAGACTCCCTTAAGGACAATGGTCGTAATAAATAATTTCCTGTGACAGTTTACTTGGTAATAATTTAAAATTGCGATACAGGTGTAAGCGAGACGGGTGATTAAGATAATTGCCAGTATTAGGTAGCTTTTACTGACAAGTACTTAGTGCTGTAAATTATGTGGCTGTCATTTTAATGCATAAATTTCTTAGATAATGTTAGGTATTGAATGTGTGTCAGGCGCCACCGGTTGTGTAGATACGATAAATATTCATTTGCGGTTTATTATTTACGGATTTTGTTAAATTCACACGAAGAACTAATAAATTAGTTTCTTTATTCATCGTGCAGGGTTAGGGGGGGGGGGAGAGGGGTTCTTCTAGGTGGGTAATTCAATAAATAAAACATATAAATGCAATAAGTACACGCCTTATGGGAAAATACAATCGCAATACTCAAGACAACTATTTTTTTTTTTTACATATATCCCGTTTTTTTCGTACAATGGGATGAAAATGTCGTATAATTTGCGGAATAAATAAATAAATAAATAAATAAATAAATAAATATTTTAGGACATTCTTACACAGATTGACTAAGTCCCACAGTAAGCTCAAGAAGGCTTGTGTTGTGGGTACTCAGACAACGATATATATAATATACAAATACATACTTAAATACATAGAAAACACCCATGACTCAGGAACAAATATCTGTATCATCATACAAATAAATGCCCTTACTGGGATTCGAACCCAGGACCATCGGCTTCGCAGGCAGGGTCACTACCCACTAGGCCAGACCGGTCGTCAAGAATAAGAATTATATTTGTTCTAACTCCCACAAAACTTATACGTTAGCCTACTGAAAGTTAACCCACAAGTGACAGTGACGGCGGCCGAGGTCGGCCTAGCGATTCTTTTTATGGGCAACTAAGAAAATTGGCTCATTAATCTTGAAGATAAATGTCCAGTATTCGGGCATCTTATCAGGGCAGGGAATGAAAGTGTGCCTTACTGTTAACGGTGCACGATAATGTATCGATCGGCTATGTTCCATTTTAGAAGGGTTTGATAATGGCGTCGTTTTAGAACAAGTCACATTTAGAATTCATGTGGATTTTTTTTCATTTATGCCTAGGTAGGTCCACACAGAGGACTGTAATCATTTTAATTTTCTAAGAAAGATTATATGAAATAAAAAATAGAACAAAGTGAATCGTTCAAAATTTGTTGATACAGTTGGAGCTCATACCATCACGTGAACTTTTTTCACTCCACGAGCTCAAGCCAAGAGTTCACCTGATATTATAAAAAGAATATACCCATAGGTACATATTTACCAAATTTTGATATTTTTTGTATAGAGTCCTACTAATGACTATTACTAAACTGTGTACCTACCTTATCTGACTAAACAACTAAAAAATCAACATATTGTTGATAAAAACCAATTTCTAATTAACAAACCTAGGTATACCATTGTTCTACATTCAAGTTTCTTACGAAATGAATAGTCTAACCATTGCATTGTTACCAGAAACGTAACTATAAAATTTATAAAAAAAACCTAAGAAAACAATTGCACATCGCAGAAAAGGGAAGTCAGTATCACTGGCAAAGAATTAAGTTCAAAGTTCGCCACATAAATCCGAGGCTACGAGTTAACTAAAGCCGGGCTGAACAAACTTACCCAACTATTGTATAGGCACGCTCCTTTAACTATTCTTATTTTATATTTTATCTTTAGGAATTAACCTTTATAAAATACATTTTGGACGGTGTGCTGTGTTACGTTACTCTATTGTTCATGGGTTCACCGACCTATAAATTCATGTGTACGTGTAAGTATTATTCAAGAAAGGGCATAAACTAGAGCGCGCTTGACGGACGACCCAGCTCAATCGATGTCGCAACGACAAGCATAAAGCACTCGGACAAAACGTCTCCATTGCAGAACCAAACTCTCCCGCTCCCACACATCAACTACGAGACACGCGTGAAAAGAACAACAAGCAGTAATTGTATGCAGTGAAGTATGTGGCAGGGACGCCTGTTAACGTCTTAAAGGTTCGCCGAAGCGAGGCGTCCGCATTTTTAAAGTGTTAACTAATAACGTAAACGTCACGAACGATGAGAAAACGACATTCGTTTAACCTTAATATAATCGGAATCCCCAGATATAAAGTATGGTAATTCTTCTTAGGAAATTTTTGATCATAATTTCGTTAATCATTTCAGTAGTTGATACGGAATTTATTCGGTTGGGGAAGTAGGAATGAGAAGTGGGCTAGTGAGGCGATAAATCGTGTCGATGTCGCGGGTTGTCGCGCGTCGGGTTAAAAGCTCGATAACGGAGACGGCACAGCACACACCCACCCGAGCCCCGGCAACAATAACCCGACTTTATATTGTTTTATTTCTGCGTTCCGTGGCGCGGCCCGACCAGATATCCGCCAAGCATTTTATGCATAAAAATATCGATATATAATTGCTTCATTACGTCGCTGTGTTGGTGAGTAAAATATGTGGGAGTTGTATACAGGAGGCACCGTTTTGGAATTAATTTTGTTGCAAGATTATTTTATTATGCATTTCACGCGGTTTCTTACTGGGTATAGGCTGATGTTTTTAAGTAAAATTATGTGATTATAATTAATCCAAAAAAAAATGTTGAAAGTCATTAGACTTAGTAGGTAAATGTCCCTACCTAAATACATCCTTGTTGGCGTTTAAGAGTATGTTAGATGAAATGGGTAATGAAAAGGTCTGAAAACTTTACGTAGTCTGGGGTACGAATTGCTACTAATGTAGTATTGAAGACAATCCTAACTGAACTTTTGTAGATATTTATGCCAATGTGAAACATTATTACCATCTACAAGTTTGTTTATCCAAATGTGAAATGTAGTACTACTACCTAAAGTACCTACCTATGTACTTATTGTAAGGCACGGTTTCAGGACCAATGTATTTCTTTTTGGTTTGGTATCGCTTTAGCGAAAACAGGCAGGCAACTACTCATATAGCGTCTAAAAGTTTCCGAAATTGTGAAATTTCTACATGGAAATTTTTCGGGAACTTATTATTTTGTACCGAAATCGAAATTATCCCTTTTCAGATGAAAGTTTCTTTTGTTTCCTGTGATGTTTTCCTGAAATTTCCGAGAACTTTTTGGATTTTTTCCGCAACTTGTCGGTACAGATTTACCAAGGTAACTCAAATACGATGTCTCATATATCCCAATATGTTTCTGATGCGTCCGAAAATTATTCAAAAATCGATTTCAAGGTTTTGTTTAGGGATCATCCTGTATCGGGTGATCAGAGAGGCGAGTCTGTGGTGTCTGTCGGTCCTGTCGCTATCGTAGTATCGCCTCTGCCACACCGTTGCTTTATGGTGCCAGCGTCGGTGTAATATTTCACGGGCAACGCAAGCCGTGATTCATTTCGAGACTTTTTCAACTTTATAAGCAAGGTGCTGGTGCATTCTGATGCGGGTTTTATTAATAATTAATTTTAGGATTCATTTGTGTTTTATTTTCTAGAAGCGGGTTTCTTGCTGGTGCTAGATTTACTTATATGGTGCTTGTTAGAGTGATTAGAGTTTCCACTAGCGATCATTAGTTTCTGAACGGTACATAATTAAAATTCATGTTATTCTTAAACGCGTCTAGCTTCGTTAGTGATGGTAATGACAAAAAAAACATGTCCCGTAGCCATGCTAAAGCTTGTTGCTCGAAGGCTTGAAATTGAGGCGGCCGCGCCTGCGCCGCTTGTCAGTTATAATTGGCTGAACTTGTCGACCAACTCGTAGCGAACTTTTTTTTTCTCCCCGTCGACATTACTCTTCGTCTCCCGCGAGAGACGTAAATTGCGAGCACAGAGGCCGTGCAAACAAGCCCTGATGTGATGCATGAATACACGAGCACGGTATTGTTTTATTAAAATTCAAATTTGGAATACAATTTCTAACCGGCAACATCGGGGGTTAAATTGGGTTCGAATTTGGAACGACGGCCAATTCGGATGTTACGTGACATGACGTTATTAGGTTATGTTCAGCTTCGCGTTGTTTTTTAGTCGTTCGTATGGACATTTTGTTCATTGTCGGCCAACACCCGTGGCCGGCAAAGCCTTTACATAATTCATAGGAATCGTTTATGCATATCGACACAAGTGACATGTGTTGCATTCTGCATCGATTGTTGTGCTCAGCAAGATGGTATTACAATGTTCGCGCACTTTATTTTTAATATCGTTTGGAGCCGATTGTTTCAAATTGTCAGTGGCGAATTTTATTTTGTTTTTTATCTGGAATAGGCTTTTGGTTGGCGTCTGCAGCAAACCACTTGCGCGTTCTTTTAGCAGAACAACTTTTATTTAAGCCTTGTAAATATCCGCGCTACTTTTTTCCCGTCTGGGCTTAGTCGGGAAATCTCGAGTTAAGCCAAAAAATTGTTCGCTTTAAACTAAATTTAATATATTTACCTACATTAACTTCAGTACGTTTTCGAATTTCTTACGAATTTCCTAGTAGGTACCTATTTAATAATTTACAATTTTTAGTGAAAATAATTATATCCTCTTCTACAAGTAAGTCATTGACTTTATTATCTCTAAAATCCTCTAATATTTGCTTTTGATATTAATAATATGAAGACTAATATAAAACAGACAATCTTTTATAATCTGTTGACCGAAAGGTTATAGGTATATGTTTTTGCATTAATAATTTCAAAAACTATAGCAAATAATAGTTATTTGTTTTACAAGGGGGCAAAGTTGTTGTTTTACCGCTCGTGCTAATATTGATACCCGAGCAAGCGAATGATTCCAAAATTGAACCACGAGCGTAGCAAGTGGTTTGAAAAATGGAATCTTGCCGGTAGCTTGAACATGTCATGCTCGCTTAAAAGTCTTTGCTTACGGTGGCGTTGTTGATCGGGTCGCCACTTTCCCGAATGAAGGTTGAGGGAGGCGATGGCTGAGATACGCGTCATACTCGTGAACGGGTGCTGTTTGTGGAGACTGGTCTGTTAAGCTAACACGAGCTATTATACTTAGTAACTTTTATTAATTAATTACAGTGAGACGCCTCATTCTGTTCTCGTATGTTTCTTTTCTTTTAATGAATGTATTAATTATACAGGATATTGACTCTTGGAGACCCTATACATCTCTAAGGATAACTTGATAAACTATATAATCTTATAGTTCTGACACCTAGAGACATTTACACCTCTAAATATTATAGATTTTTTGTGTGTGTTTTTTTATCTGTATTTTGTATGTAATTCGACATTAAGAGACCATATACATCTCTTAGTAATTGTAATACGTTAGATTGAATTGTTAGTTTTAATTTATAAAATTGTTGATGTTATTATTTTTGCTTTTATGTAAATTCAATGTTGACGTGTAAAAGTGCCCTTGTGGCCTATTTGCTGAATAAATGTTGATATTTGATATTTGATATTTGACTTGAGCGTTGCGAGGGTTTCAAAGCACGAGGGTTAAACAAAATTTGCTCCCAAGTGAAACACAAAATTTTTCACCCGACAACCCGAAGCAAATATGAAATGTAAAATATCAAACAAAATCAAAACAAATCAAATTCAAATGAATGTTATTATATTTATCATAAAAAATCATTATTTAAGTCAATTCTACCAGCAAACATAAGAAAACAACTCAAAATTTCTATTTAATTACTTTGCCTCACATGTGAATGAAATGCAACTTTCCTATCAGTTTCCGAGCTGGTGTGGTGAAAAATAATTGATACTAATATTCTATTAAAAGTACTTACCTATAGTTATGTTTTTGTATTGAACTAGTTTATAATTAGCCGAGTAAGCTAGTTTGTAATTAGTTGTCGCCGCGGGTTTAATGAACATTTCCTTTGTCTTGGTAATTAATTGTTCCCCGTTGTGTATTTGACCATGGTTTTATTTCTTCATAGGTTTTCTAGATACTCTTAGTAATTAATTGAACTTTGAATCATTATTAATATTTAATGTTGCTGTAATTAGACGATTTTTTACTATTTTAATATTCAACCAAATATCTCTATAACTCATTAGGTTAGTGTTTTATCTTTTTTTAGGTAGGCACCTAGATATAATCTTTTTTTATACAAGTAGATGTATTTTAATAAAAGTGTATGTCTGTGTGTCTGACTGCAAATATTTATGGCTATTAACCTGCTGGGTACATACCTATAAAATTAAGTAGGTACTATAAATAGTGCTTAGTAACTATGCTCATTTGAGTTTTGAAATTAATACCTACCTAATGATGAAATATAACTTCAAAAATTTTGTTAAAACCTAAATTTAATAGTAAATTATTTTTTCACTTATCTTATTATACGATACGAATGAAATTAGTCCTTAAGCGGCATTTTGTACATACTTAAATACAGTCGCCATCAGATATAGCGGAGCGATCAAGCTGCTCACAAATATCTGAGCACGCGTCTATTGTCAAACCATTAGAGTGCTTGTTTTAAAGAAACATTTTGTACATACTTAAATACAGTCGCCATCAGATATAGCGGAGCGATCAAGCTGCTCACAAATGTCTGAGCACGCGTCTATTGTCAAACCATTAGAGTGCTTGTTCAGATATTGTGAACACCTTGGCCGCTCCGATATATTTGATGATAGATCTTACTGTAGCTAAGTTAAAAGTTGACTAATTGAATAATGTTTACGGAACTTTATATTAACGAGGAATAAAATAATCACAATCACAACTATTACAGTTGCCAACGCATCGCTTATCAAACTGACCCGTCTTCACCTTTGACAGATTCGCATGCCGATAAGGGTCCAGTCTGACTTGACCCCTCACTTGACTAGAATATAGACGAATTAATCAGTATTTATCGGGTCACAGTATTCTGGACATCTCACTAAATATATAAAATAGGTAAATATGTGACAGATCGCTTGTATCATTAACTGTGAGTGATGAACGATCCAATGATAAGAGTTAATTGTTGTGACATAAGCCTTATCGGTCTCTAATGTTTATGGATGACTTTTAACCCTGAAATTTCTTTGTCATTGTTTTATGATGATAATGATGATTTTAATTGCTAGATTTTATTTTAGTTACTATGGGTTCTAATCGTTATAGGAAAAAATAGGGAGGTCTTTGCTCAGCGGTAGAATATTAATTAGGCTGTATAGTAGGTAAGGTACATTATATTCTTCTACACAGCTTAATTGTTCTATACCGGGTGTGGTGTAACACGAGCAAAAAACATAGATGGTACTCCTCAAACGGCGACACTTTTGTTCAACAACTTTTAAAAATTATAAAGTATTCTGTCTAATTATAAAGTATCTTCAATGGACGCCATCGCCACGCCATATCATTGTGATTGTCGTTGCTTGTCAAGCCTTAAACATAACAAAATTCGCAATACATTGCGTCTTTGCATAACCTTTAAAATGTATTAAAAATCAAACTACAAATTATTTTTAAAAGTCGATGAATAAATGTTGATCAGTATGAGGAGTACAGCCGACAGTTAATTTTTTTGCTCATATTACAGGCCACACCCGGTATACAGGGACTTTGTATATTTTTGTTATGCTTTTAGAGAATGATCTACACTTTTGGTGCGTATTCTAATTCGATTACACTATGTAGGTAATATACCTATTGCATTAATAAAGTCTTATTTTGTATGTGCTTTACTCTTCTTCCTCGCTTTATCCCGGCATTGTATGTGCTTTAATATAGCAATATAAATTATTTGTAAACGCAAAACGAATCTAGATTCTCATCATGAAAGCTGATACTCGGTATCTAAGATGCTCACCACTGATATCCATAAAACAGCCAATTTAAATTCGGCTCAACCGTATTCTAAACCGAGTCCTCCGATCAGTCACGGCTCCCGATAAATCTCCAGGATCCCCTAGCTGAGGCATAAATAACGCGGATCTTGTTAAAACTCGCGGTGGAAAAAACGCATTTCCTCCCGTTTTTAAGCGTCTGCTCCCCTTAAGGAGGCTTCCCTGCAACATAAATATGCAGATATGCGTTCACCTGGCTAAAGAGGCCAAATTTAGTGGGCCAATTTATCGCCAGAAATATTGTAAATTTGTAAATACGTTTAGGTACATTACGGGCGTACGTTAAGTAGATTTGTGTGTGCGTGCTTTCGCATAAGCAGGTTTAACGCTCGCTCATTTCCCGCTGTGTACGTAGGCCCTTAAACGATTTGTTATTATCTGATAATGAGACGGGCCTTAAATTGTATCGTGTTCATACGATCGGTCTGGAAGCGCTTCATTTCTCGTGTAACGTGTAGTTTTCTAGAGTGCAGCATCTGGTGGGTACCTATATACAGAGCAATACCTAACTTTCCTTTTATTATTGTAACTAATTTCATAAATACCGTCAGTACTGACAAACCATGCCTATATAATTATTATTTTTATTCTTATAAGGTGTATTCGGGTAATACCGAATGTCGGATAATTCCGAAATTTAGATGAAAATCACCCTAAATTCCATCATAATAAAAGTCTCTTTTCGGAATTATCCGACAGTTTTCGACATTCGGAATTACCCGAGTAAACCTTACGCTCAAATAAGCTTTTTTTATATTTTGAGAAATATTTTTTGAAGTTGCATAACATATAAAATACTTAATTGGCTGGTATCATATCATATACTTACTTAAAAAATATGTTACACATATTGTGGTATAATATATACCTACAGTATACTTATAAAACATGTTTTCTCTCTACACCAATTGTACATTGATGTATATATATATATATTGAATACTACCAATAAAATGAATATGAATATATTTTGTGCAATAAACTTTAAATAAATAAATATACCTACGTAATATGTACCTATATTATGTATTATGCTATCTCTAAAATATATTTATAAGTATGAAGCAGTCCTCAAAGCACTCTAAAGTTTTAGTAGTTATCTAATTTGCTTTGATATCTTGTGATTTATACGAGCCACATGACAGTTTGTTAAAATAAACAGTGATGCAATTATCATATTATTCATTAATTATTCACCGGGAGATAGCCATCTGTCAATCACACATGTTTTCAGAGTAATTAGTGAGTAACGCTTATTTATATACCTATTGTAATGGGTTGTTGAAAGATATACCTAAGTGTATGGAATATTGAGAGGCACTTATATTTTTATGATCGTTCTTTATTCAGTAACCAAAATATCATTTTACACCTAATATTGAACCAGTTCTAAAGAAATCCAATAACATTATTTAAACACTTTATTACAAACTCTACGAAGCTTTTTCTACATTCGTTTCACACTAACATAAGCATCTATTGATTTATGTGTGACCTAAATTGAGAGCAACGGCTTTTTACCAACTAGTTACCTAATTCTTCTGTAACACATGTGTGTATTTCATCCGTAGTAGTATCTGACCGTACTAAAGACATTCAGAAACGAAAATTCAACGCCAATAGAAAAATCTAGGCATCAATTCAATATGAAACAGTACATCGCACTCGCACTTAAACGTACTGCGCTCTAGAGTAAGCTAAAGCAAAATGAAAACAATTTCAGTATGATTCTGATAGTTTAAATATGAATAAGGCCACAGGTTTAATCGGAAACACGTTGACGGTATAATCTTATTAACGCCCGGTTGTGAAAGCGGCGGGATTTGGAGTCGCATAAACAGTCGAGATTTGCCTGAATTATGACGGATTAAAGTAGCGTGGAAAGACTAATTGGGCTTTTTGACACTGTTTAGATAGCTAGCCTTGATATTAACCTCTATACTATGTTGTTATAAGTCTTTAAAGATAAGTATGTCGTTATAATCAGAGGCATTAACCTGCATATGAGTCGCTTAATTTCAAACTCGGGTAAATCCATATATGTGTCAGATTATGCGATTTTGGTGTTAAGAAAAGGTAAGAGGATAGATATTTGCCGAGAGGGTTGAATGGATTTACGTAGATTACGGTAGAATGGAATGGAGTTGGAAGTTAAAAGACACATATGACATTTCTTGGTATAGGTACGTATCAATTACCTAAGCTTCTAATTTTTAAAGTAATTTACACTTTTAAAAATAAATGTAGGCAATTCCTTTTCGAGTTATCAACGGCCGCCTACTTGTCAAGTATTTCTTGTGAACTCGCGATAATTTATTTAAAGCTTTAAAACAAAATATCATACAACGCTGTAATCGGGCTTATTAATTTAAATTGACACATCATTTTAAATCAGGTCAAACGCTTGGCTATCAATGAATTTTGTGGTGTGTAATAGAAGTCATATATACATATTTAAATGTGAATACTTGTGAAAGGTTGGGTTGGTCACGTTTAAACTTTGGAAGAACAAATGTGACGTCCCACGGGTAAAGGTACCTTATGGCGGTTGGCGCTTACGCTATTATTTATGCCGCTCCAATATTATTGCGGCGCTATGCGACGTAAGCGCCGGCCGCCATAAGGTACCTTTTTCGTGGAACGTCACAAATAGCGCAATAGGGTAAATGCCATTGTACCGTGCCTCATACGTAATGAGCATGTGTCCATATGATGCACGTTCTTACCCACGAATGTGTAATAGCAAAGATATAGTAACTCCGTATAAGATAAATAAAGTCTAAGAAAAAAACGTGCCTCGGATGTCAAGAAAAAGTCATTCTCGAATAGATGGCGCCATATACCTTTGGCCTATTCTCGGCTAGATGGCGTTGGCGACACCGTTTGATATTTAACAATTTTAACACATATCAGTGAAAGAACATGGGTCAGTGTGGAACAATAAAAATTTAAAATCATTTATCCCTAAACATATTTTGATTAATTTATACATTTTCAATTTTATTTTAAGTTTTAATCGTGTGTCGATAGATGGCAGTAAATGTACCGTGACTACAAAATTTACTTTGACAATAGCCCTCTAGACTATCTATTCTTTTTGGTAATAGTAACTGAGAGTAAATAGAAACATTTGCTGTGAGTTTATTTAATCAAATAGACATATAGCATAATTTGAGAGTTGTAGATTTATATCTCTACTCAATTATAAAATATGGCCTTTAAAGATGACATGTGAGAGATTAAAAACTAGGAATAGGTAATTAGTTTATTTTTTGTTTAACTTCATCAATAGATGCCAAGTTATGTTAGAAAAAAAAAATGATTTGTAATGTCCAGTTAACGTTACACAAGTTTGTTTAAAAAAATATAAAGTCATAATCCATGAAGTAAATAAGGTTGGTTTAGCTCGCGTTTCGTTAAATCTCATTGAGCAGGTCATAAATGTTAAGAAAAGGCGATAGAAATATTTCTCTAATGAGAAAAGCTGCGAGTTACACTTCGATAATCAAATAATGACTCCAGGGCACGCTTAACACGTGTTGACGTATAGGCGTGCCAAGTTTTTCTCAGAACACAATCAATAATGTGAAGGGAGAATTGAAAATGCGCAAGTGCTAACAGCGTCTGCACACGCTACCTATTGTTCATTATCGGCGAACGCGAAAAATCACTTGCTAGCTTTTTATTTTTGGCGTCGAGGGAAAGCATTCGAGCATGCTGAGCGCTTGGAAATGGGTCCGGAGAATTTGTTTCGAACTAAAATACTTAGTGGAAAATATAAAGTTGGATAAATAAATATAAAATATTTTTTAATTTGTTATATGAATGTAGAAACGTGGCTATGTTTATTTATTTAACTACCTATTCAAAATACGCTTAGAATTTATTTTTATTTTTATTGTTTTTGATAGTGACACCGCGTTAGGTTTTTCTGCCGCCATAATGGTTTATAACTACATACTATGATTACGTCTAAACTAAAGTTGATTTGATAAATAACCCACGTAAGTAGGCTTATACATACGTACCTAATCGTAAAAATTATATTTTTATTAGATGCAAGATATAAAAGAAACTCGTGATACTGACGACCACTCTGGCCTAGTGGGTAGTGACCCTGCCTATGAAGCCGATGGTCCCGGGTTCGAATCCTGGTAAGGGCATTTATTTGTATGATGATACAGATATTTGTTCCTGAGTCATGGTTGTTTTCTGTGTATTTAAGTATTTATATATTATATATATCGTTGTCTGAGTACCCACAACACAAGCCTTCTTGAGCTTACCGTGGGGCTTAGTCAATTTGTGTAAAAAAAATGTCCTATAATATTTATTTATTATTTATTATTTATATTGTCATTTTGCAGAAGTGCAGAACCCTAGCGATTATCACTCTTAGCTTTGTCGTCGTCACGAGAACGAGATATTTCTTCAATGTCTTTACCTAACTTAACTAAGTTAAATGCCAGGAATGTCATGGTTTGTCTCAGTTTTTAATACCAAATTGTTTTCTCAGTTTTTCCTCTTAGTCTGTAGTCTTAGTTTTTCCTTTTATTGCTTTATAAAGTACTTACAAAAATGTATAATAAAATAAATACCTACACACACCTCCCTATTAAATATAATACACATTAGATAGCTATAAGTACCTAATACTTACTTTAAAATAGATCTTAGAATAATTATTAATATAATGAGCAATTAAATTTGATGCGCTTTTAATACTTATTGTGCATAAGTAAAAAACAAAGTTACCTATATAAATAGAAATCCCTATTTTTATTAAATGTGACAGAACATTATCTGGCTTCTGAGCACAGTAGATGAAATTTTAGAGATACTTTGAGTCCCGTGGCCATCCACGGCCTCAAACTACCTTCCAATTATCAAAGGCCATCCTTTGATAATTGGAAAATATCATTCTACACAGACGGAGTCGCGGGTACAAGATAATAAATTAATAAATGCATATATGTGTATATTTCTGTCCCTTATATACAATATAATATACATTAATAACTATACTTACTCGTGTTAATTGCGAATAGAGTAGGCCACCTCTTGTGAAGTTTAGACCTGAGATTAACCTGTGTATCCCTCGATAGCGAACTTTGACAATATCCCTGACGTATCCCGGCCCGTAATGCTGCGTGCCGGCCGGGAAATTTGCATTTTGCAGCCGTGATAAGTGGTCGGATTACACGGGATTCCCGTACAGCCTCTGTTTGTTCTGAAATAAAGGGATGTTAAACTTTTTTCATGGTAATTTGGGTCACCTTCGCGAGGAACGATCGCTGTAAATTTGTTTAAGTAGGCTTAGGTCCGGCCCGTTTGTACAAATTAGAATGTTTAACATGTGCTAAGCTAATTTCTGGACGGATTTACAGCTTTGTTTGTTTTTGGATTTCGTGTGCTCACGTTTAAATTGATGTATTGTTGACTAAATAAGCAATATATAATAATATTTGAATGAAAAAGGGCTAGATTTTATTACTTTCACATCTTCACATAGACTAGCAATTTTTTTAAACTTTAAAACGGGAAGTGAGAATCATATTTTTCATTAAAACTAGCGGTTATTCGGCACATAAATATTATAAAAAGTACCTAAATAAGGACGTCCAACGGAATTCCATCGTAAGTCGCCGGGGGTATTTTTCCATCGCATGATTAATGTAAGCCACCACAAACGCAGTCCCGGCTTACTTCCAAAATTTCCACACTAAATCTCGCCTTTCGTTTCGCTTCTTTTGCCCCAAGAACTTGGCAGCGTATTTTATCTGTGTAATGCAAGCGGTGCACTGTATAAATAGTTAGCATCTCCACTGTTCTAGCGCGGAAGCGCTTAACGAATGCCTTTCAGCGGGTTTATTTAAATGTTTATTGTTATTTAAATTACGTAAGGACCTACTATTTATAAATGATAAATCTTAGTCAGTAATAATTAGAGTTAAATATAAATTTTAAACTAATGTTAGAATCTTTGCTTGCTCAGTGGTTCTTCTTCTGGCACATTAGATGCGTAGAAGTGAGTAATTATGGTTCTCTTTTGTATAAGCACAACTTAATTGCATAGCCAACACTAAAAATGTGTTCTACGCATAAAGTCAGATATAAATAAATATGTGTGACCTTTACTAACTACCTACACCTAATTTACGCCACTTAAAAGAATCACCAACATTCCATGGTATTAAAAATACAATATACGTCGTCTTATTTAAGATTCCGAGCCCCAGTTCAGTTACGTTACGTCCAACAGTCTAAGTTCTACAATTTCGCGTCGAGTGCACTCAAAGTTTTATCTCCACCTTTGATTTCAGCACGACGTCTTGAATAAAATGTGCACCTACTGCTAATAAAAACTTTTGAATGAAATGGTAGCTTGAATGTTTTCCTTTTAGCTGAGAAAACGGTAGCATTGCTGCAAGTGAATGCAGGTGTTTTAAATGCAGTCAAACATTTGTTTCCTTTCTTATGAACACACATTTATTTAATCCCATGTCCCATAATGATGGTTGTCAAAAATTTTCATCATAAAAATCTAACTGTCCTATGTTAGAAAAAAAATCACAATACTTAACTTGTGCAGAATAATATGCTATTATTAATTTGCTTCTGTAAAAATTACTTATCGTGTTACATTAAAGGCATTTTTCAATTTAATAGGTAGCCTATAAAATCTGTGAAGAGGCGGATTTGACATCACGCATGCGCCGTCGGCCGCGCGACGTTGTGTGCATTCAAAGTTAGTTTTACATCTAAAAAAAGGGCTTAAAAATGTTTAATTTATAAAATTATTGCTTTAAATAAATGCTTTGTATTACAATAATTTTATTTGGCCACGTATTTGAGTAAAATAAGCTTTGGTTTTGATAAATTCGAAACCAAACATGGCGGCTTACCTAATACCTAAATGATAGGAACTTTTTTTTTTGAGTGTCTTGTGCCTAATTCAATAAAACTAACTATTTCATGCTATATGTATATTAATGGTAAATACGTAACATTTTACTTCACAAGGTAGGCAAAATACTACCTTCTCAGTACCTAATGTTCTGATAAGAAGCCAAATAGACTAATAAATAAATAGTAATGATAACCTAAATATCAAACCACTACTATTTTCAGTTTTATAAGCTTTTTTCAATAGGTACTTTTAGAAGGTACCTAATAAAAATACAAACAACTTGTTTTAAAAAATAACCTCAAAACATGTTCAACAAAAAATTTAAACTACAAAATATTTGAACCTAACAATAATTCAAATATTTTCTAATTCAATACCTAGCACTGATTTTTAAAGTAATTTTCTAAATAATATATTCATAAATATTGAATGTTTTCTACAATAAAGCATCCCACGACCCGAACTTAGCTTGGGGCTCCTTCGAGCGGCGTCCTTTCAATAACATCACCAATTTCGCGTAAAAACGCCAAAATTTTGATAACCATAACTAAAACACACACCTACGCACATATTTCACTCAATTAATATTCGGAAAACATTTAAAAACAAGGAAAAATCACGCAAAACAATACCGAAAACATCAGCGTCTCTACTTTCGCATTAGTTCGTCCAGGTGGCAGCTCTGGCGCTCTGTTCAATATGGCGATGGCTCGGCGCGCGCTTATTGGCTAGCGCTCGTCTGCCGTGAAGTTGCCTCGGAGGGCACGAGCGAGATAAATTTATGTAATGTTTTGGCGCCGATGAAAGACGGAAGATGTGTTGTTAGGAAATACATTCGTATGCCGTCGGCGTTCGGACCGGTATCGTCAGAGGCGTTTACGAAGTGCGTATGTGTTTGTGAGTTCGTATATGCGAGCAGGTAGCGCTACCCATTTATACTGATGGATTGAAACTGTTCCTTTTGTAAATTTTATAATTTATGTTTTAATTTTTACTGAGTATTGTTTTGAATACTAATGATTGTTTTGTTTTGTTTTAGGTAAGGGAGTATTTATATGTAAAATTGGTAACGTAATATCCAGTACCTATATTGGTAAGTATTTACTTGCTTAATATGAAAAAAAAAATGCGGTTAGGAATTTTAAAGGTGGTAAAACTTGAATGCCTATTGTACCTAAATAAAAAAATGGGTTTTAATTAGATATAGGGACGTACCTACATATATGATACATTATAGATACTTAGTGTAATTTTTCAGAAATAAAATACATACCTACGTATAGTTAGTAAATAATCCAAATAAAATCCATAAATTAGTACATTCTATACATTCTGCATGTGTATATGTATAAATGTAACTTTTGTAAGTTATGGTAAGTACCTACTTATAGTACTCATGGTAAGTACCTATAGTAGACACATTGTGTTTGTTAACATTTTCATATTATCGTAATTTGTCAACAAGCGTAGACGAAAACGCACATAAAACAAATAAAATGGATACTTAGGGATATTCTAAAGCTAGGGCCACACCCGCACATCGTGAAGCGGAGAGCGGGCGGAGGCAACAATATGTCTACAAGGAAACGGTCAAGCGTGAGAGCGGCTCACAAATAAACGTTCCGTTGATTAGGTAAATAAGAAAAATAAAGAACTTGATTATTATTTATTTAATTTTAAGTAAAATTAGATATTTTCTACCTATATCTAAAGAAAGCAGGGTGCCAGAATAGTGGGATGTTGTGCAAATAGCACCTAACAACTCCCCTCTGTCGACTTTGTTCCCTTGGGTGTCATATGAGACCACTAAGCATTTGTGTTTAAATGAGATGGCAAATGGCTTATTGTAAATGTAGGTACACACCTACCTACATATACATACCTACCATACCACTGTGTGTGCTCACTGTCTACTGAATTAACCTATACGTGTGTCCAAAATATACCTTTAAATACATTATGTAACTCCTTAGTACTTAAATGTGAAGGAAGATGAAAATTATGTAGGTACAAAACATATTCTATTATAATTTATGTGATGATAGGACGAAAACTATGCAAGTGAACCGTATGTAATTAACGCCTCTCCAAACTTGCAACTCAGACGATAATGGTAGGTAAGTACCTAAGCCTTCCGTTCTACCCGCTCGCCAACCAACCCTGAAACTGAATAAGCAGGGCTCTGCGCGAACCCAATGGGCTAAGATAAATTTATTTTGTCGTGTAACTAGCAATAAATATGCTAATTCGGCTCTATAGCGTCCGTATGTCGCCGAAGCTGAAAGAGTGAAAAAGATATCACAAAATTGCAGTACGTATTGCTAGCTCTCTTCCGTCAATCGGCGAGACAAGGCAAAGTTAACCCTGTTACTTTATAGGCAGAGTCGTATTTTTTTCGATTAGTTTGTTAAAGTTACGGCCTTGTTGTAGGTTGGGTAGTTTTATCGACCTACGGCAACTACTAACCCAATAAATTTTGGTGTTTCGCTCAGTGAATCCGCTCGCTGAACGAATGCATCGTCCCAGATTTGGATATATGGCGTTTGACTGAAAACGATTTATGCATTGTAGTTATGGTCCGTCCAATGTTTATAGGAACAATGTTGGTGTAGGTTTTATTACTTGTGTAAAGGACCGAAGGAAAACTCTGACAAAAAAGAGTAGAAATTAAAAAGTGGCAATACTGTAGTGTCCTCCCATTTTGACGACACTACAGTATTGCCACTTTTGAATTCTACCATTTTTTGTCAGACTATATGTTTCGTTTAAAATGTTAAAACTGAGCATTTATTATGTCTAAAACTGGAAGTAACATGTAGTGAATTAAATATCAGTTCTTTCAGAAAGTACTTACTTTCAATTAAATAAAATCAATACCAATATTGTTTCTAATATCAGTTATAACATCAAAATTAAATTATGTTCACTATAAACATTGATATTAGTTCGACAGACCTTTGAATTGAACAATAAATTAATATTAGAACTTAATCTGCAAAATGAACGTTGGTATTTAAAATAATTTAATTGATGAGCAAACCTTAATTAACTTGTAGCTCAGCGCTCCGAGGCTCCGAAAGAAGCCATCTGCATTTTGATATTCAAATTATTTTCCAAACGTGTTCTCGTTCGACTATATGAAGACATTAACAAAATCGTGGCATCACGCTCGCTCCTGCGCACCAATAATAAGAGAGAACAGTAACCCTTCACTTTGAATTCCTAAAGGGGAATAACAAACGGACTCACATGGACCCAAATAAAGCGAACAAAAAAAAATCACATCACAAAAGTTTGCCTAAACTAACCTCGTTAAGAGATTTCTGGATAAAGAAATACCGTTTTTAGTAGCGTCATGATGGTCCGACCGATCGGATAGCTTGTCTGTGCAGTAACTGAGTTTTTTGAAGTGCAATGTTAGTTTTTTAGATCCTATAGTGACGGGGCGGCAAAAAGTGTAAAGAGAGAGTTTGTTTTGTTGCAGTTGGACAAAACGCGTTATTGTTGGGGAGAGAGTTGCAATTGTTAAAAAAGGGATTTTTGCACCTTCACAGGCCTATCGTGTACACTTACTTTTAGTTTGCTTTAGAAAAAGTGTGTCAGTGAAGTGATCTCCGCTTTTAGTGCAAACTGCATATATTATTTACCTTGGTAAGTTATGTACCTATCAAATATGTGTTCTTGTGTCTCCTTACAATAAGTACCTACACTGTTGAAGAGATTAAAGAAAGAAAAATGCTTGACTTAGAAGTTTGTGTGCAGTTATTAAGTTTATATTGAAGCTAGATAAGTCGCGAAGCGCATTAAATATATACCTACTTAACTTATTACTACTTAATGGTAATCCCGTAGTAGTAACCCAATCTAGCTTTACTACAGTAAATATATACTTCAACATGAATTTAGGTTCAAAAACATAATATTCAGGTAGGCCCATAAATAAACTTTGCGATAAGGCAACAGTGGCGGCCGGATGATGAAAGCGAATTGTCTCCGGAAAAATTAATATGGACGTCACCCGTTTGAAAATTTAATCTCACAGCCGTGTAGGGAGCACCGGTACAAATTAACTGTGTTAGCGAATTTTTTTATTGACTTATTGTTTTGCGCAATTTTGTCCAGGAATTTATGTCGCGCGGACTCAATGTGCAGTTTTGACTTAGTTTGTGTGGAATATTTTGAGTAAATAACACTATATCTATTTGCTGTAGCATTTCAACTAGGTATGTATCTTGTTTCATGGCATTCAAATATGAAGTAAATAAATAGGTACATATCTTATAAAAATAGGTACACAAATATATTAAATACTATCCAGATTTTTTCGCCTTTAACTTAATGTAACCTTTATGTATCTAGGTTTTTAGGTAAAAGTTGGTTTTTATACATACTTTCTATTATATGAGTACAATTTAAATGATACGAAGGGGCTGTCCATAAATTACGTCATCAATTTTTGACGATTTTCGACCCCCCCCCCTATAATCATCCAAAAATCATGCTTCAAATGACCCCATTTCCTCCTACTTCATGCTACCGTTATCCGATGTCCAGACCCCCCCCCCCCCCTAATTTGAAATGACGTAATTTATGAATAGCCCCAAACAAGCATTACGTTCTCGCTTGTCTCTTCCATGTACTAACTACACCGGTTTATTTACATAGAGATGTAACCTCAAAAGTGTCAGCTTAATCCACCGTAGTCCATTATCTAGTGGTCCAAGAACAACAGGCCGTATTGGACGTCTTTACGCACATGCAGACAATGGGCACGCTTAATTAAACTAGCGGAGCGAGGCGAAACGTAAGCGTTAAATTTATATCCCTGCAGTAAAGTGCGCGGCGGGCGCGCGTCGTAAGTTGCAGGCGATGCCGCGCGGAGCCTTGCTAATGCCTCGGGAGGCAAGAAACGCTCAAAGCGACGTTCGACGGCAAATTTAGCAACGACGTACGCATACCACTGCGAAAAACGTTTGTATGACGACGGGCCACGCTGCCAGCTTCTTAGCGAAATCGGCCTTTCGGATACGTTGACGCGAAGCCTCCTAATACCAATCGAGACATCCATTTTGATTGTCCGGGATGCTGAATGAGACAGGATAAAGACCTACCTTAAATAGATAAGTAAAGGGTTTTAAACCCCTCCCTAATGACAGGAGGTGGCGTTCATATTATTTTGGATATGGCAAGTCTGAACAAAATACGAAAAAATCATGTAAGTAATAGTTTTTAAACAAAAATCCGCCATCCGCCTTTGAATCACACCATGCAGTTTTCGCTGTAGAAAAACTTGTCTTAGTTGAATGCAGAGTATTATATACAATTATAATTAACAGTTCCTTTACGGGAGAAAAATATATGCGAGTATTTAATTAGAATTGTTAACATTGAATATTGTGATACCTCCACGGTTGCAACTTTGTTCCTACATTATTCAGTACGTTTACTAGTCAGTCAATCAATAATTTATTATATACTTATTACATTTATATACCTTCTTGTAAGTATATTGATTATACCTGAAAAAGGATTAAAATGGAAGACGTGATTGATGATATTATTAAATTATTTTTATACTTCATATCCCGACTTTAAGAAACCGATCGTATATTTCTTTTGCTCAAAAATTATATTTTTATATGATAAATTAGCATATGATTTTTAAAAGGTTTTACTTGCAAAATTACATATCAGTCGAGTAGGTAGGTAGGTAGACAGAATTGACTGCAGTAAAAAGATTGCTTATTTTTTTATACGTACCTACCTATACCATTAGCATAAACCTACCTACATAAGGTACCTAAGTACCTCAATTTTTATCCAACTTTCAAACACAGATATACCTAACAGTAGTGGATGACTTGGATGGGTTTTATTTAAAGCCTATGGAGTAATCTAAGTGATGCTTGCCGACATTTTTTCCACTCCATTGATTTTTCTAGTATTGATCGCATACATTTTTTCTAGTGTTAGCAATGATATAATTAGCTCTAATAGCTGACATTTAAATAGCAAAGTGGTTGATTAAAGGTTAGATATAACAGAGTTATACTTATGTCAGTTTCACACTATGTAGCCAGCAATGCGTATTAAATTAGTTACCTAGGTACTTATACCTATGTAAGTAGATGTTAGAAAGCAATACAATGGAACATCTTATTGACGACCGGTCTGGCCTAGTGGGTACCTAGTGACCCTGCCTGCGAAGCCGATGAGTGGGTTCGAATCCCAGTAAGGGCATTTATTTGTATGATGATACAGATATTTGTTCCTGAGTCATGGGTGTTTCCTATGTATTTAAGTATTTGTATATTATATATATCGTTGTCTGAGTACCCACAACACAAGCCTTCTTGAGCTTACTGTGGGACTTAGTCAATCTGTGTAAGAATGTCCTATAATATTTATTTATTTATTTATTTATTATTTATACAAGAACAAGGAGATAATGTAATATTTGTAACGCTCTTTAACAGCGGATGTATAAACTTAGATGAAAGATGATGATATAGGTTACTAGAATTTTAGAGTAGATAAGATATACAGTTTGTAACTGAACGAAAAGCAATTACTCAAATCCGTTAATGTTTAGGTCAGAATACTGAGCAACCCCGAAAACACCGAAAAATAATTGGAAGTTTCATAAATTTTGCTGGTTTGATGTTGAAATTTCCCATGGTAGAGTCAATTTTTTTTTCGCGATTTCAGGGTTGGTCTCATAGTAAAAGTTGCTCAGTATGAACTAAAAATTAACGGGTTTGAGTAAGTAATTGCTTTTCGTTCAGTTACATACTGTGTATTTCATGCTTCTTAAATACATAAGTATCATTTTTTTTTACTTCACGTCATGCCTAAGTATTTTGATCAGTTAAAACGCTTTCATAAATTAGCCTTTTATACAAACCAATCAGTGGTCCCACACTCCCGACACTATGTCCCTAATGAAAAGCCTGTAAATTTTGATGCTAAATATCCCAAACTACGTTCCAATTCACATCAGTTTATTAATCCCAGAGGTCCAAACAGTGGCCAGTTCAAGTTTACCATCTTGATTTCCCTACAGCCAAATTTGAAAGCAAATAAACATACAATACTAGAGAATGGCTACGTATATGTATTGTGTTATTGTTTCTAATGCAATTCGGACTGTCTTAATTGGATTCTTGTTTTGCATATTGATGACAATTTCAAATGATAAAATACCTAATTCTAGTTTTAATAGTTAAAAGCATATAATA
Source organism: Cydia fagiglandana (assembly GCF_963556715.1). Lineage (NCBI taxonomy): Eukaryota > Metazoa > Arthropoda > Insecta > Lepidoptera > Tortricidae > Cydia > Cydia fagiglandana. The sequence continues at coordinate 6,996,729 of NC_085933.1, read as the reverse complement.
ATAAATAAAATGTTTATCACTACTAAGCATTTATTTATTGTACCTACCTCGGTAAATAAACTAAATTAGATATACCTATAGCAAAAATATGGGATCGGAGGTAAACAAACTTACATATAGGTATTTACTTAAGCTCTAGTGCCTATGTACATTATATATCTACAAGTCAGCAGCAGCAGTTTTGTTTTTATTTATTCTCACTCATATACCTACTGTATTTACTTAGTTGCCTAACCCAGGTTTTGAGAATAGGTATACGTTCGTAGGCAGTAGGCATTTCAGAAACTAGTATTTGTGTCTTTTTTTGTTTTTGAAAAAATATAATATAATTATCGTCTTTATCATAGTTGAACTGAGTGGCTTATTTATAAACAGTCATACATATCTACTAACATATCTTTCTAATAATATGTAACAATAACGATTGAAATATCCGCCAAAGAAAATCGTGGCCAATTCCACCTCCCCATATGTTTTCTTATATTTTAATTCCACTGTAAATTGGACAAACGCTAGCCAAATGCCGGTAGATCCTTCCATTCTCCCCTCCTTAATTAAGTCCATACTGGGCATAGGTAACAATGGGCAAGCGATGCGCGCCAAGATATTCAAATATGTCTACGCCGGTATTATATCGCTATTTATTTTATCGGAATACGATTTCAGGCAAAGTTAAATTGGACTGTGACAATTGTTTTATAAGGTGCATGGTCTTTATAAGATTTCAGTCTGATTTGCAGAATGTTTAAATGAACACTGTACTTTAAGGGGTGAGAACAAATACAAGAATCTGACCAAGGTAAGAACGCATAACTATATATATCCCTATAAACTCCATACTTGTCGTAGTACTTGGCATGAAAACTTAGCGTTGTCCGACTCTGTAATACCTGTATAAGACGAACTACAGAAAAAATATAAACAGATAAAAATCAGAAGATTTGTTTAGGTCTGAATTAGGAAATTTTCACCCGTGCTTTTTTATACGTGTATTTATCTAAAAAGATATATGGAAAAGAAACCCTACAGCTACACAAAGGAATGTATCGCCAGTTACTATTTAAACTTAACTGACAATGAATTTATGTAGGTATTATGAGAATACACTGAACAATATGTACCTACTACGTACATATTGTTCATATTGTATAATAAAATGGTCATTCTTAACATTCGATTTTGGACACAAAACTCGTTAAAACTTTAAGTGATGATAACAAATAGGTAGGTTATAAGTAGGAACTTTATATATTCGTAGGTACTACAGAAAAACTTTAGAGTCCAGAATTGTTTTTAGGTCCGTATTAGGAGATTTCTCCTATTTAGGTACTTACCTATAGAGATAAATTCAATAGAAATGCATCGCCATTTAATATTATTTCGAATTATGTATCATGACTTGAGAACATACTTAAAGGGGTAGGTTTCTTATTGTATGGTTACTCTTTACATTAGTTTTTGGACACAAGAATCATTAAACACACCTTGTTTTTCACACCTGTCATCAGATCATTATTTTCACCCAATAAGGTTATATAAAAATCACCAATTTATTCTATCTCCTTATTAAGTGTCCGTCACCCACTTGAACCCCGGACGCTGGTGGCAGCTATTTTTTACCGAGCTCGAAATAGTAAGCTTTTAAAATTTTAAATTATGAACTACTGAAGTGCGGGGGACCGTTAAGGAAACGGCCTGATAATTGAAAACTGCACTCTGTGTTTGACGCATGTATGGTGTATGAGATACATTTTTAAGATAAACTTAAAAGGAAGACAATTTAACTCTAGATCGAACAAAGTTTACTTCACATTATTTACTTCACAAAACATTTCATTTAACTAGCAAAGTAAACCAAGCTGTTTCCTCTTGGAGTATTGGAAAATTTAACACAAGTTGATTTAAAATCATTCATCAAATTGGTCGAAGACATATAGGTACGATCAAGGAATTTAGTTTCTGTATCATTTCGTACCTTGTCACAGTATGAAATTCCTAGCTGTTTTAGTGCAGGTGGCCCAAAAGTAGGTATACCTACTTAAAATTTTATTACAACGTATACGTTGTAATAAAATTTTTGGTATATCTTACACGTCTTTTACAAAATCTCATAATAATTAAAATTACACTCATTTAACTAAAACAAAACCCAATACCAAATGGTCGTACATGGATAAATATATTAGGTGTATCATAATATACGTGCGTACGACGTAAAGTGTGCCAATATATTATATAGGTATATAATATTTAGATACAGTCAGCCAAGAAAGTGGTCTACCACTTTTCGACTATATCATCTGATTGATAGAGTCGAAAAGTGGTAGACCACTTTCTTGGCTGACCGTACCACTCATATCAGCCTGGTACCTAGTTGTTATTCAGTTGGTAGTTAAGGTGGCCAATCTAAAAGCGATCGCTTTAACATGACCCGTTTAAAATAGCGACAACCTGCTGCCAAACCAAAATAAACCATACTACCTTGTCATAAATTGCTTTTTTACATTAAACTATAATAAAACAATATCAACCAACCCCTAGCCGGTTCATGTTTCGTAGAAGTAACTGTCGAGAATAATAACTGTTTGCGTCCTAGAATGCCAAAGGTTCTCTATTAATATAGAAATGTGGCTACGCGGGTAGACCTTGGCACTCAAACTGGCTGGATAAAGTCGTCCAGCTAGTGATATGAAGATATGATCGTTTCGACAAGCTTTCATGGTTAACGAAACATTACCATATGTTATGAGGATGTAGGTAGGTACTGATAAAATTCATGCATCAATAAGTTTAAGTCAAAATATGTAACAAATTTAAAATGTGGTGATGTGGTATCGTATCTGATAGTGAATGATAGGTATATTCTGTTTAGTATTGATTTATAAAAATAAGTACCTATCAGTGTAGGTATATGAGCAGTTACATATGCACCTAATAATACTGTAAAAAACATATATATTATGTACATCATAGGATCAATTATATACTTGTAACTAGATTTGTTACATTAGATAAATATTTACATTTTAGGCCAAGCAATAAGAAGTTATAGAGGGAAATGCTAGGAACACAATTTTTGACTACGTAACTTTGTTTGGACTAGTTAGGCGGTGAACATATCAAAAGTCCCCGGCTGTAGCCCCGGTGCTGGGGGGTAGGGGGGGTAAGAAAGTCGAATTTTTCGGTTTTTCATTGATATCTTGGAAACTTTGCGTCTTAGCGACATGACTACTAAGACAAACCAAAAGCTGATAAAATTAGTTACAAGTTTTATTAAGTTTTACCATATCTTGAATAGTTTTTGAGATATCCGCTCTTGAAAGTTTATTTAGGGCTTTCAATTTTATCTTGATATCTACATTAGTGAAGCTGGTAGGTCGTGTTTGGTATCATTTTCGTATAAATCGGGGGTGCTGAATTCATTTTTGGTATCACATTGACACCTTTCCTAAGAAAAAACATATAAACTTTAAACAAATACCTTTTTTTTTTAATTCCTCTTCACGCTTAAACCGCTCAACGGATTTAATTGAAATTTGGTATACAGATATTTCGAGTCCCAAGACAGGACATAAGATACTTTTTATCTCAATAATCATCCTTTAAAGTTGTGAAATGGAGTATGGGGGGAATTCAACTTCGTCGACGAAACTGAATTCCTGAGGTTAATACTGCTTAAGGTAAGGTTTGAAGTCATATTTTGTATCACTTTCATCTAAATCACAGATGTATACCATCCTAAATTTCATCTAAACCGGTTCAGCAGTTATTGACTCCCCATACAAATTTCCACCCCACTTTTCACACCCTCAAAAGATGCTTTTGGTTATTAAAACCATCCTATGTCCTGTGTCGAGACTGAAACTATTTCTATACCAAATTTCAACGAAATTGGTTCAGCAGTTTAAGCGTGAAGAGGGATTTAAAAAAATATTTTTTTTTTAATTTTGGTTTTACTTCGTAATAGTGTCAATGTGATACCTTAAATGAATTCAGCACCCCCGATTTATACGAAAATGATACCAAACATGGCCTAACAGCTTCACTGACGTAGATATCAAGATAAAATTAAAATCCCTAAATAAACTTTCAAGAGCGGGTATCTCAAAAACTATTCATGATATCGAAAAACTTGACTGGATAAAACTTGTAACTAATTTTATCAGCTTTTGGTTTGTCTTAGTAGTCATGTCGCTAAGACGCAAAGTTTCCAAGATATCAATGAAAAACCGAAAAATTCGACTTTCTTACCCCCCTCTACCCCCCAGCACCGGGGCTACAGCCGGGGACTTTTGATATGTTCACCTCCTAACTAGTCCAAACAAAGTTACGGAGTCAAAAATTGTGTTCCTAGCATTTCCCTCTACAACGTTTTTTGAGGATTCATTTCCTGACCTATTTGTATTTTTAAGCACGTCATGACTTATAGCTATCTAAAAACTAGCTAACAGCGAAAATTTAATTTTTCTTAATGTCCAAGAACAGATAGTGTGTGAACGAAACTAATATAAACAGTTTCGTAACGACAGATGCATTTGATAAATATAAAAAATATATAAACGTTACATGACTCTTGATTAATACTTTAAAGGAAACTTGGAGCGAACTAGGCGGTCGGCAATAATGCCTTGTAGAGCTGTTGGTATCATGGAAAATATCTACGCCGGAGATCGTTTGTTACTACAACGCTTTTGAAATGAACGATGAGGTTTAGATGTGCCATTTGTAACCTTTGAGACAGCTTGTACTTACGTATAAAAATCATTAGTTATTTTGTTTTAGTTTGCAACAAGTAGAAATTTATGAGCTGAAATGTACATATAGGATATGGAATAAGTTCTATTTCTTGTATCTTAAGTATAAGACATAAAAACGTAAGCCTACGAGTATGTGCATCATTAGTGGTGAATGAGCAATGTGAGACTACCTTTCTCAGCTATCCAACATATAAGTTATCTTTACCGTACCCGGAAAATAAATCATATGTCCATAGGCCATCATGAAATCTATTATCACGATAATCTCCTAACTTCCTACTTTCAAATCAAACCCACGATCTCGAAAGGTTAGGAATGTCAATAAAATACACGGAGTGGCTTGCAAGTAAACCAATATTTGAATTTCCACGTCCATAAGTATAAAATAGAAAGGCCTTTAGCAGGTGACGACCTGATCGGGCAAAGAAATACTCCAGTTTTACATATGGCCGAGGTAAAAGTACGATACTCTCAGGGCTCGCCGCATAAATTGGCCCGTTCGTGATGCAGCACCTCGTTGAATATGTATAGGTGCGCTCCCTTCCGTACTTCTCATTTTACTAATAGATTTCTCTCTGATTAAATTTGTATACGTTTTATTCATACGAGGCCACTATTGTTAGCTGCCGGCCACTTAAATCACCCGCTACGGCCTCGAGGATATTTTGTTTCGTTCAAATGTTTGTTTTACTTGCAAAAATACATGCCTTTACTGTGCTCTGCTCTGATAAATATTTAAGGGTTCTGTTTAATAGAAGCTGTTCTATCGACACGACTATCGCTTCGCCCTTTCGTTCCTTCATTAAAATAATGGCCTTATGAAATGGAGTTTTATGCTTGCGCTCTACACTCAAAACAAACATGAGAGCTGAGAGTGTCTAAATATTGACAATATGATAATATATTGCTTATTTCAATTTATCTCTCAATAATAATACAATATCTAGAAGCCGTAACCCTTTGGCATTTGGCGTATAGACGGACGCACGATGTATCAGATATTTATAATGGCTTTATTAAGACAGGCCATCGGTGAGCTCACGCCCGCTTATTATTATAATTTAGACGATTGCCCAAAGCCCCAGAGGTAGAATTAAGACATGATAATCTTGTATAGATGTACATCTATCGGTTTCCAATGTTTATTAATTATTAAACGACTAATGGGTTTCATTTCAAGTTTGAACGTTTTATCTTGCGTGCGTTTGCAAAATAGCACGATACTGGTTAAAATACAATATATATATATTTTATGTCGTGGTAGCGAAGTGTTTCATAATGGTGTAAAAAGTTTTAAAGGCGCTCGCATTTGCATAGTGGCTTTGTCAAAAACGTTTCAAGACTGCCGGTTAGCAAAGCATTTCTAGTAAGAAAGCTTGATAAGGTGGGGGCTACAAATCAAAGCAGTATTTGGTATGCAAAAATGCGAGTGAAGATTCCGTGACGAGCGGCCATGGCGGGGCCTTCATGTTTATAATGTGTTTATACTTTTTGTGGGTCCTTATACACGTGAGCTTTCCACAAATAATGAGGGTGAAATTAAATTACACTTTACATATATACACAGAACCCTCGTTTGACTAAGAGGGTATCACTTGAATGATCGGTTAATGGTTAGGTATCTGTGCTTAGTTTTTGGGTAGCACCGATTAACTATTATGTATACCTACTGGTCTAAAATTCGAGAAACGTATGTACGACCAGTCAACTAAAAAATATTTGATCAATAAAACAGAGAAAAAAAGTCTTAATGTTCACTCGTTAATATTAAGCTTGAAAACATGCACCTTAACATAGTACCTAATGCGACGCAACTCTCCGGAAACAGCCACTAATCTCATGAACCGAAATTTATGAACGCCTTACTTCATTGGAGACATTAAAAGTTTCCAACTCATAACGACATTTCTTACCTCTCATTATTAATTCAGAGTGCGTATATTGGAGTTGAAATTTGTAGGCGACGCTGAAAAAGTGTCAATTCATCATAGCAAAGCCTCGGGGTTCAGGCCGAAGTCCCCAATATAAATCTCACTTCCATACTTTTGCGTGGGGAAACGGCTGCTTTATGAGATCCTTAAGGCTGTATGGATTTGGGAAAATATTTCCTCTTCGTGCTGACGTGGTATTCCAACTGTATGAGAGCGTGCGAGTCTAGCTTATGAACAAACCAGTGTTACTTAACTCTGAGATACGTACAAACTATGCGCACCCAGAGAGCGTTCATATACTGGTTCTCTTAAACCTTTCGATTTCAACGCTCGGTAAGGGATTTTAATGACATTCCTGGCCCTCTACAAATGAAGGAACATTACGAACATTAGAATGTGTGAAAGGGCGTATCAGGCGTTTTTATTGTTATGCGAGCAATTCGTTTAAAAGCAAGTGCTGGTACTACCTACATACGAAGTGCCTGTTTGCTAATATTTATTAAGAGAAAGAACTTTTCAATTGGGGCGTGCAATAAAAAGTCCTGAATCGCTATCCCTCTTTACACCTACCCATAAAATAATATGTATTTGGGCAATTGATTTACTAAATATAACTGACTCATAATCCCTTGATTTGTATAGGTAAAATACTGACCTTGTTTCTAAGTATAAAAGACTGCTCTTTAGTAATCGCCTAATCTTGATTTATTATGTCTTCTGTGAATACTATTTCTAATTGGCTAAAGCTGCGCATTAACGTATGTCAATATTTTATTATCGTATATGTTCAGAAATTCAGTGGCCTATCTTACCAAAAATAACTAGCTACTGTTAGTTTAGGTATATTTCTTTTATATATTTTATTTTATTTTATTTTCCATAATGTTATTAGTGTTATAGGTTCACTTTCTTGGAATTAACCAAGGTAAAAAGTTGTCGCAAGATCGCATTATGGAATCTTAACATAACAATGCGTGTGCCTGTTTATCAATGAGCTTAATGCGTTCAAACTTAACCTGACCTAACAGCAGCCCCAGTGACCCGACAAGCAATTAACATTGGCTTCATAATCGTAATTGAAAGCTTAGGTATTCATTTAAATTCATACCTACCCACATAAAGAGCGCGTGCGAGAGGGCAGCGCCCGCGCACGGCGCGCCTCATTAGATCGAGACCTCCCCCCTGCCCCGCTGCGCCGGCGCGCACCCGTTTATCTACATGGCGACATTTCCATTGCTAGCGCGGAAAATAGACGTTTTAGGAGAGCGTATGCAACGCGCAGATGCTACCGCTGATAATATTTATTGTGTGTTAATTTTATATCTTAGGATAGCATCGCACAAATAATATATAGGAGGTCTCTTACCTAAACAAACCCTTATAAAGGAGAGGGGGAGTGAAGAGTTGAAATGGAATAATTTTTCGTATTTTTAACGAGACACGTATAAAACGGTATTCAACCGAAGGGAAACTTAAGTGTCTGCCAACAATTCACACATTTCTATGTTCAAAAACAATGTCCGCAAAAGAAAGAGTTCGCGAGATGATCTGTTGTTTGCACGCAATATTTCAGAGCCAGAAACGACTGGTGTGTGATCGTAGCCCTTAAAGTCATATGACGTTTTATCCTGACAAGAGTCCCGGCTATATTAGACCGTGGGCGATGTCGTGATTTGAATTGAATTAATTATGAGAAGAAGAAGAGCTCGTGAGTGAACTACCTACTGCAAATGCAAACAAGCCGGGACAATACTAGATCATCAGATACTGACGTTTTCCTGTCTCCCCGTTAGGTTTGTCTTGTCAAATTTATTAAGTTTGGTCACTAAGCTTATTTAGATACAAAGTTTTGGTCTGACCCATCTAATATCTTAGTAATAAATAAATAAAGTGTCAAGCAGTAACTTGCGGTTATGATTCCTTTTAATATGGATTTTCGGCGGTGGAAGCTGCGCCTTATCTCCACGCCGGGTTCAATAAACTAAGGAGGCGAGCGAGTGAATCGCGAGAGCACGATTTATACGACACAATAACGCATACAGGTGTCGCAGAGCCCGGCGCCCCTTCAAATAGCCGCCGATGGGAACTAAATAGGAAAACGGCTCGTTAAACTCGAATATTGAAGCGTTAGACACGAACGATCGCAGATAGCAGCGCTACACATCCCGGTCCCAATCACGATTTATTCCGCCTGTAAAAGGGCACCGGTAATGACGTAGGTACGGACCGTACGGATGCCTTTTTGTGGCATAATCGAAATCCAATTATTTCTGAAAGTAACTAAGATACCGGTCGGGAACACGAGTGGCGAGCCGTAAATCGAGTCGAAGCTTGCAGCGCGCTCCGAATATGAATTATTCTCGGTGATTGTTCTTGCGGCCGCGTCATGGTTCATACATGAAGCGAGAACTAGTTTTTTCGGTGCGCCACACCAGTCGTAAATCAAAGTGATTTCGTAAAAATTCTTGATTTCTACTCGCATTGTCGTTGGCTTTTTATTCGGCCACGAATTCTGTAGTTTTTCGACGGATTGTTTACATCTCTGGTTTCGAACCTGATTCAAGATACGTAGAACTCTCGTCTAAAACTTTTAGACCTTATTTGACGCTAGACAGGAGTATGAAAATCTCGACTTCAGTTAAAAGTAATAAATGCCATCGTTGTGATGACACATCAAGTTGTAACGGTAGTATTTCGGACCAGTTTAGGTCCCTACAAATCGCTCAGTAATTATCATCACTTAACCAGATATTGGTTTTCGGAAAGCGAGTAGCCCCAAGTAGTCCGATAACCAAAAATTTCGCTCCGAAATTTGTTTGGGCGAAGGGTACTTTTTATCAATCGCTGGACTGGCGAGCAGTAATTGGCCGGTTGGCGTGGCTATCATTCTGGGTTGCCATGCTCGGCCATTCGGGGAAACTCTTAATTGGTCCACCTTTTGTGACGTTCAATAACGCCGCTCGATAATAACACGGCCAATTATTAGCAGATCGTTGTTTTTAATTAGCTGTTTGGTTTTGGAATTGTTTGATGGCTTGAGATGCTGTGTCAAGGCAGTTGTTGCATTATTTCATGTGCGTGACTGCGAAGCCCGTGGACCGTTCCCATAAATTCTCGAGTGGGATGCAGTCCCACTATTTTGGGCCTCAGTTCTATTCACTTATAAATCTTTCAGACATAACACTGTCATCAATATAATTAATGTTATTAATGTGTATTTTTAGAGTAAGTGAGTTGACGAAGCCTGTTGCGGATTTTAACGCTGTAATTTTTGTGACGATGCCTGTAGCTGATTGTAAATTTGTGTTTACCTGACGAAGCCTGCGTTGCGGATATAAAAGTTTGGTATCTGTAATATAATGAATGTCATGAAATATCATCAGTATTTCGTTAAAAATGATTCAATAATTCATTACTTCATTAAATCATAATATAATTCTAATGGCTTGCTATTGCAAGCTGATTAAAATTATAAGTAGCTATGCTATTGTCCAGCGAATGCCAAGGCAGCCACAGAACCGGCTGGTTTCTTCTTGGATTACAATTAAGTCCCTGAAGGTGACCGTGCTAAGTTCAACGAACAAAAAATAAGCATTCATCGGATACTAAACGAAAGCAGCTCGACTGAAATTCGGCACCGAAAAACCTCCAAAGCGATACTTATCAAGTGTTTGAAATGACACAACCGGATTCCACCCTTTGGACATGTGTTTTTTTTGTGCAAAGGAATAAAACTGACGAATTTCTCAATAAAAGAGGGATGTCCGGAGCGCCGTCACGTAGTGAGGGCTTTGGGTATTTGGAGCGGTGGAGTAAAAACTATTCAGGGGCCATTATTATGGCATTTTTGTCGTCTGACGGGGCGAGTGGTCGCGGCCATTACCGCGCGCTGGCGGGGGGAGGGGGCTATGCACTCCCCCCTCGGGCCCGCTCCCGCGCCATCCATCTCCGATATGCACATAAAGCGAACCGGACCCGTAACGGCGGACCCACATTCCCGTGCTCTTAAATTTATTTATCTCTTTATTAATTCACCACTTGAACTTTTTGTGTTTTTTAGGAATCTGCAATTTACGTGGGATCTGATTCTGTACTCACTTTACCCTTTATACTTACCCAAAAATTGCTTTACAATACTTACATTAATATGTTTTTGCTTTGCGGTCTTGAAATTGTCTACGATCATTGCGGTTTAAGTATAGTACCCATTCAAGCGGTCATTAACCATTCCGCAGTTGCAGAGAATATAATGGAAGTACATGAATGGCTTGTTTGTCATTTAGGTAACAGTTATGACTTCATTACCTTCGCTGCAGAGCACATAAATATTGTATTTAAACCGTCTTAAAGGTGTTCATTAACCACCAATGGCTAGTTATCTTAATAACAGCCCCAGATACTTTTTATCTCGATTCGTTAAAGTCAGTTCATTTGTTAGTATAAGAAGTTGAAACGTAATAAAAACGACTTCAATATGTGGGCTTTATTCAGTGCCCTAGTTGGATGAACATTAATATTACTATATATACAGGATGACTTCCGAAACATGATCAGAACGCTAAATTTATTAATTTCAAATTTGGAGAGAAAATAATCAAAAGAGCGATATTCCGTAAGTACATTGATCAAATAGTACATACATACATACATGCATACGGAGATAGAAATTACATGTCTGTTTCGTGTCTATAGGTATATTTCTTAATACACCTTCTTGTATAGGTACACGACCCTCAGTGGCGGATTTCCCATAAGGCACAGTAGGCCCGGGCCTAGGGCGGCGAGATATTAGGGGCGGCAAATTGTGACAAAAAATTCGCTGATGTTAACAAAAAATAGCTCACAATTAGGCCAGGCAACGAATTCTCAAAAAAAAAGTACCTATAGAGGGAAATGCTTGAAACACAATTTTTGACTTTGTACCTACCTAACTTTATTTGGACTATCTAGGAGGTGAACATATTAAAAGTGCTACGGCCGGGGGGCCGTAGCCCTTGAGCCGGGGGAAGAGAGAGGTTTGAAGTCACATTTTTAAGTTTTTCGCTTATATCTAGGAAACTATGCGTTCTAACGACATGATCATCATACAAAATGAAAGTTGGTTAAATTTGCTACAAGCTACAATTTTTACGATATCTGGAGGGCCATCCAAACTTGTGCGCGAATCGCGGCGCGAAGCCGCGAACGTGAGTGTGGCGTCGATTTCGTATATTGTTGACACCTTCGCGCCTTGTTCCCCGTTTATAGGGTTCCATACCTCAAAAGGAAAAAACGGAACCCTTATACTCGTGCGTTTGGCTGTCCGTCTGTCACAGCCTATTTTCTCCGAAACTGCTGGACCAATTAAGTTGAAATTTGGCACACATATGTAAGTTTGTGACCCAAAGATGGACGTGTAACGTAAATAAATGAATTTTAAATATGGAGGCCATTTTTAGGGGTAAGTGAGAAAATTTAAAAATAAAGATTTTCTAACTATATCATGTTACATATAAAATCAAAGAGCTCATTGTAAGAATCTCAAATATTTTTTTTTATAATTTTAGGTTAAAAAGTTTAGCAGTTATTCAAGAAAAAAGGAAAAAAATGTTTTTCTTATGTTTCTTTTCTAGATTTTTTGGATGGTTTTGTAGGATAAAAAGTCAATGTTATTGGTAAAACTGTCACTTAAAATGAATAATGACGTGTAGTTTCTGAGATGTAATAAGCGAAAAACCGAAAAATGTGACCTTCAAACCAAACCCCGCTCAAGGGGACTTTTGATATGTTCACCTCCTAACGAGTCTAAAAAAGTTTATCATCATCATCATCTCAGCCATAAGACGTCCACTGCTGAACATAGGCCTCCCCCTTATGGGGGGTGAATGCCATAATCGCCACGCTTGGCAGGCGGGTTGGCGATCGCAGTCGAGTACACCGAATTTGAGGGACGCTGCTGCCCGTCCACCGTCCCTAAAAAAGTTACTAAGTAAAAAATGTGTCCCAAGCATTTCCCTCTATAATACAGGCTGTGTCTGACTATGGGGCTTTAAATTTAGGGCTCGATTCTACTCGCTAAACTGAGCTACTTTTTTTATAGCACCAATCCCGAAATCACGAAATTTTTTTTTAGTTTTTCATACATTTTGGTTGATTTGATCTCGACGTTTTCTATGGAAAAGCCAAAAATTTTCCCACGATTTTAGGGTTGGTCCTATAGTAAAAGTAGCTCAGTTTAGCGAGTAAAATCAAGCCCTGGATTTAAAGCCCCATGGTCAGACACACCATGTATATCTTTTCGTTGCCTGATCTAAATGTAGTCAATATGATGGGTGCTGATGCTGAGAAAGGGGCGGCTACAAGGCTTGGGGCCTAGGGCGGCAAAGACTGCAAATCCGCCACTGACGACCCTTTTATTGTAGGTATGTGTGACAGCTCCACTGTGCATATTTATAATACCACCATAGATACTATTGACATATTCGGTATTTAGGTATACGTTGGTCATAATTTTATAATGTGAAATTGATGATTTATTTGTTCACATTAGAATTAGAAAATATTTTGTTCGTGTAATTAGTGTATTACTCTTGCTTCTACTGCGCTCAATAATGGAGTCACCAAAGCCGACTTCTTATTACAATCCCAACGTCATCCTGTATATTCAATTATATCACCTGTTCGGACAATGTGCACGTCGGTCGTAAACTGAGGGTGGGCAAACGTGCAACGATACCTTTAATGAAGTGTCTCGAACTAACTCGGCCTTTTATAAAAGTGTCTCGAACTGACTCTGCCTTTATAAAGACTTGTCGGCGTTCTTATACAGATAACATGGACTTTACTTGTCGAACATGGACGTTGGAATCTTTCGATTATTTCTTTGAGATCACGATGCCTGCCTAAGTTTGTATTGATGCTTGATAAACTTAGTAGTAGATATACCTAGTATATTATTAGGTAACTAGGTAATGTCAGCAAATGTATCCAGTGAAGTAGAGCACATTGTTTATTAATATACTCGTACTTACGAGTGTCAATATTTTTTTCCATTTGCTGATGTATTATCCAGCGGGTCTAACCAAAATGATAATCTTATATAGACAAACGCCAAACGAAAAAAAATGTGGATGACAGATGCTACGAAAAGACATGTGACTATTTCCATACATTATTTAAATTTCGATTGGAGTTTTTTATCAACGATTGTGATCTTGACTAGGCCCCCAGGTAGGTGGGTATTCCAGGGGTTTTCAAGATCTATATGGAATAACAAAAATATGTAAAAAAAATTTTTTCAACTCAAAATATAAAATATGCAAGTTTATTATTATTATAAAGTTAGGTACAAAATTCGATTACAATTTAATATTTAAGTACTAAATTAATCATTGCTACTTATAATTAAACTCACCCTGTATGGAAATCGCTTTAACAACGTGTTGAAAGCTTGCGAAACTTAGTTTGTGGGATAACAATCTCTGAGAATTTTAATTAATATCATGTATACTTTAACACCTGCAGCTGAAGAGACGTAGGGGCTTGTGAAATATAAATAATATAGTATTAGTTATTCTGTGAGTTAGTCTATTGGGGAAAGATAATTATTCGAGTGTTTAAACAGCGAGCCATTTATATAACCTTTACTGTATAATAGAAAACCAATGCATTATGGGTACAAGTTAGATTAAGTATACTCAACATGATCACTATCGATATCGGTATCGTGTATCTACAGTATCTACATATCTATTTCTGGTGCTTCCACACCGCAGTTTTGTGGAGCAACTGTGGAGCAAACATTGTGTCACGTCACCTAATGCTGCCGTGTTGCACGGTGTTGCTCCACAAAAATTAACTGAGATGTACCTTTATCTAATCAAAATTTAACATCGACTTTTGCAAAAATTCTGTTTACTGTTGAGGACAATGATAAAAAAAAAACAATTAGCGCAATTAACAATAACAACTAAAGTCAATGAAATACAATTAGTACATAAACTTTTCATTCTCTAGTCCTCAAGCGACTTTCCCTTATAATTGGTTAATAGTATTTGCATGGCTGACGCAGACGATATATCTTACTCAGGCCAGGGCAGTAAACAAGGTAATAAGCTCCGAGTCAGGGGCACACGTAGGCGTGTTTCAGGTTACTAATACCTATGTTATGCTTGTTCTACTGGACAGTATGTATGGTCAGGCCGTGTGTACCTACAGGATCATAATAAAGGGAAATCGTCAAGTTTTTATCAAAGTTTAAAGTTGGCTCGATAGAAATAATCACGAAACATGTCTAGTTTTCATTAATTTTCAGTTGTGCAATGTTTTACTACAGCAACATAAAATAGCTAGTGATATTGTCGAGATATTTTAGACATATTTTCAGTCATTGAGATAAAAGGTAAAAACCCGCGCCATGGCCATTTCTTCTTTTAATTTCAATTGTCCCTTTCTTTCTTTAATTTAAAGAATAGTTTTATCCTTTTTTCAATAAGTAGGTTATTTTGCGTTGACTTGCATGTTTCTAAAAATCTTGCATTACTTTTCTAACTTGTGAAAGATGTTATTCAACTCCGCATATTTTCTTCTGATCTTTGTCTAGGTTCAAGAGCTGATACATATTGTTATCAGTATATGTATATGTATATATATTTGTTTGTA
The DNA here is from genome assembly GCF_963556715.1 of Cydia fagiglandana. Lineage (NCBI taxonomy): Eukaryota > Metazoa > Arthropoda > Insecta > Lepidoptera > Tortricidae > Cydia > Cydia fagiglandana. The sequence continues at coordinate 6,981,401 of NC_085933.1, read as the reverse complement.
TTTTTCGCTACAGATCTGCTAAGATAAACAAGAAACATTTAACCTCGTAAGACCAAAGCCAATTTTTGCGCTTTTGAATTAGGAACTTTCTTTTATTTCTACAAGAGTTCATAACTCATATTTAATTTGTACTTGGACAGGTACGCGGGGACTTTCGAGGAAAAATACGAATCCGATGCCATAATATTTTTGTTGATCATGTTTCGGTATGGCTGAAATGATTGTGTTGAATTAACCTTATACGCATATCTGGCTATTCTAAAATACAAGTCAATAAGACACCTCTGTACTGTATCCAGGAGTCTACGTGTACATTGCGTAAGCCGATGCGTCCTTAATTGGAATACAATGCCGGACCCCACCAGCCTGCCCTTGATTTCAGTTTCGCATGAGTAAAATTCAGTTTCTATGCGCATGCAACTACGATTGCGTTTGTTGTTTAATGCAACGTTGTTGAATATGTGTAAGCGATATAGGTAAGTAATAACATAAATAATTAACTTTTTTGCTGGATAATAGTTATTAACTAATCATGCAATCATAATCCATTTGAATTCTGCATCAGGTTTTCACATCAAACGTCAGTTATTAGGAACGCATGATTGGTTTTCTTTAACAATAGGCTGTATATTGTATAACAATGTTTTGTCAATACATATATAAATGGAATGTTTGCAGTTTCACTAATATTTTGATCTAAACTCTCCGCCATATTTCTCCTTGCCGTGACGAACTTGTTTCGAAGTTAATTAAAACCCAACTCAATTTAATTAGAAAATGGCTACCTTATCAAAGATTCCATTGAAGCTTGAAATTTCAATCAAAGACGCCGTAGCCGCGAACACGTTAACGTTGATTGCCAGATTGCTACCTAATTACTAGCACTATCTGGATCTAACCTGTAGGCTTCTACGTAGTTAGTCTAATTTGCAATAGCTTCCCGTTAATTGATCCCGGTGGTGTTAGTTACGATAATAGTCAATAAATTGTTTCTATCATTAATCTTGACGCCTACTCTGAGGCGTCGAATACAACCCGTAGTTTGGTTCTCGAATACGACTATTACCTGAAGCTATGGTGGTATATATATACCTATGACTCCTATGAGTATCCTCAATGGTTAAAAAACGTGGAGAATATAGATTTAATGTCAGACTCTGGTCAGAACGAAACAGTAAGTATTTTTAGCCCTAAGATTCCCAATACGTGAAATGTGAATGTATAGATTTATTCTTTTTTCATTAATGTGTAATCTCGCTTGCACACATCCGTATTTGCCCGAGAACGTGAGGCACGCACTAATTAACGTTCAACGTGAAACTTTGCCGTGTTACTTAACCAATCAAACATGAGCCGCGACAGCTCATATATCTCCCCCATTTTTGTCCCCGTTGGCAGTTCCTGTAAGGGCACGGCGGGTCTCCTTAAATCGGTCGTTTCGTAATAGCGGGTCTAAAGTCAGGTCCACATGGTTCCTCTCGACAGACACGATATTTGCATATGTAGATTCGCACAAGGTGAAATACAGAGCATGTCAAATTAAAAATGGCAATAAAATGAATACCAGTCAGATTCTTGTGTTTTTATACGCATACTACTATGTACGTAAACTAGAATATATCTACAGGAATGAGTAAATTACTAAATATGGCAATGTTGCTGGTGGTCATTTAAGTAAGAATGTCTTGCAATGTAGTACCATAAC